>NC_049901.1:6624596-6794663 GCF_001411555.2 Juglans regia | reverse complement strand
ATGCAACCACTTAACCCACCTTGGGTCCGTGCATGTACACCATGGTTTAGTCCATGGCTCCCTTTTAATTGTTTTACTTATTTAGTCCTTTGATTAATTGTTATTTACTTTGAAGGGACCATTTTAGGGTTTCCAAGTTGTAACCTATAAATAGGACCCCTAGTCATTTCATTTCCATCTTTTGGCAAAACTCTAGAGAGAGAACATTGTGGAGAGATCATCTTTCGGTGCAAGAGCACTTGGGCAATTTGGGTGCAATCCGTGAATCCCAAATTGATTTATCATTTTATGTAGTTTAATCATTCCTTGTGCAATACGTGAATCAAGGCTTGATTGTTCATTTGATCTTGTGTCATTTTAGTTCATTCAAGAGCAATAGTATTCTATATATTGTTCTTGGAGTTCTACATTTGTTCTTGAAGTTCTTCATTATTTTTGGTCTCTCAATCCGTGTGAATCCACATTTCGACTATAACAAGTGTTAGTCAACTTTCCATAAGTTGCCCTAACCCTTTTGGTTGTCATAGCCGAATTGCATCACTTGGTAGGTCAATTCCCATTCGGCCAACTATTGCCTTATTGGGACTTGCCTAGTCGCCACCCAACATTCCTTTTGCATCCATCATCATTAGGAAACTTTCCTAATTCCCATACTACCCTATTTCGGCAACCCTAGCCACCACACCTACATTCCATATTGAGCTAACCCTAGCCGCCAACTACCTTCCTAATTTGATAAACCCTAGCCGCCATTACCCTTTTGCCAATTCGGGAAACCCTACCATACCTCATGGCTCGTGCATCACCCATCATCCAACCCTACACTTACATCATCCAATCTTAATATCATTTACCAATTCTAGCCGAAATACATCTTCTCCCATTGACACATTGGTCATCTTGACCTACATTGGACGTGGACCAAGCAAGAGAAGGACTTGGACTCGGTCATCTCAAGGTTACTATTGGCTTAGCAAGGCAAGTGTTTAGGGACTAGACCGGGGTCCCTAACATTTATGGTGCTTTCATTGAGAGGTATCTTGTTTGGTGATTGTTGAGAAGTGCTCACTTCTCCACGAGGTAAACGACGCGTTAACCCAAACTTTGTGAATTTGTTGGGGGAGACCCTCGTTGGATCCCATTATTTGTTGTTTGTGAATTGTTGAACATTGGAGTTTGGGGGTTGAGGTAGAGGACGGAGTAGAGTTCTTGAAGGGATCGACCACCCTTGAAGGTGGAGGATCCAAGGTCGGACAAGAGCTTGTGCAAGAGGGGTTGTCCATCTTTTTAGGTGGCCAACTCAAGGTTGGACTTGAGAGCCCTTCCTATCGCCATTGAAGAGTACAAGTTGCTGTCCGAAACTTCCTCAACCAGAATTTTCAGTCGCAAGTCAGTTTGCAAGTGTTCAAAGAAGCTAGTTTGCAAGCAACATGGCCACAAGCCATCAAGAGACCGAGATGGTGGCGGGTTCCAATCGGGAACGTATAGAGAGACTTGAAGATCACAACACAAGAGTATTAGACATTTTGAGTGATGTCAATACTACAATGGCCGAGCTTAGAATGGCCATGAATGCCACCAACCGAGAAAGTGAGGAACATCGAAGGGCCACGGAGGCTTTGAGAAGGGAGACTCACGAGAACATCGAAAGAATCGAGAGGAGGATTGTGGAAGGCCAAGCTTCCCGACAAGAGGTGGATGGACAAAGGCATGATGCCTTTGTGGAAGGAGTGGAAACAAGCATATCCGGATCCGTGCGTGAGCCTAGACATGAACCCCCAAGAGAAGGGTATAGAAGAGGGGGAAGAGTGGAAAATGACCACATAGCCGTGGAGAGATGGGTTCGAAATGATACCCACCACTCAAGGAGCCCGAGTATAGTAAGGGAAACTCAAGACGTGAGATATGAGGTCCCAAGACATGAAGAACAAAATGAGGCCGAGTATGACTTAGGCCATGGAGGGCGTAATGGACATGATGATCATGGCCATAGGAGACGTCACAACCGTGAACGAGAAAGGGGCCATAGAGATGAAAGACATGAAGAAGACCACTACGACCATAGAGTTGGAAACCGGGCACATGACCGGGGACCAAGGAGACCAAAGGTGGATTTCCCCAAGTTCAATGGGGGGGATCCATATGAGTGGTTGGACAAAGTGGACCACTATTTCCGTGTCTATGAAGTACCAAGAGATGAGAGGGTGTCGACAGCATGTTTTCATCTTGAAGGGAGAGCAAGCAAGTGGTGGCGTTGGCTACGCGACCAATATGACCAAGAAAGGAGACGACTTGGGTGGACGGCCTTTGAAAAAGAGTTCTTGATGCAATTTGGGCCATCACCAATTGTCAATCACCATGGACAATTGGCCAAGTTGAAACAAGAAGGAAAGGTGCACCATTACATAGATGAGTTTCGGCAACTCCAAACTATGGTGAGGGGTTGGACCGAAGAAGCCTTGATTGGAACTTTTGTAGACGGTTTGAAGCCTTGGCTTGCCAAGGAAATAAAATTGAAGCAACCCACAAGATTACAAGAGGTAATGCGAATGGCCGAAGTGTTGGAAGAAAGCACCCATATGGAGAAACGCCATTCCAAGGAAGTGGGGAGCAAATTTTCTAAACCTTTGCAAACCAAAACTCCTTGGAAAGGAAAAGAAGTGGAAGGGGGTAGTTCCAAACCAAAGCCTTATGAAATTAAAAAGTTGTCAAGGGAGGAAGTCCAAGAAAGAATAAAAAAGGGCCTTTGTTTCAAATGTGGAGAGAAATGGAGCAAGGAACATGCATGTAGATCGGGTAAAGCTTACTTGATGATTGAAGAAGAGGAGGATGAAGAGTCCTCACAAGATGAATCCGAGCAAGAAGAGAATGAAACCAAGGAGGAAGAAGAAGAAGCCGAGCTATCACTCAATGCTATGTCCGGAATCCAAAGACCCACTTCCATGAGAGTTATGGCATGGATTGGGAAATTTGAAGTCACCTTGTTGGTGGATAGTGGCTCAACGCATAACTTCATCAACGCCAACATAGTCACCAAAGTTGGGTTGAAACCGAGCACCATTGAGCCTTTTGATGTTAAAGTGGCTAATGGGGACAAGTTGAGGTGTGAGGGCCTTGTGAAAGAGGTTAAGATGAATGTTCAAGGAGTTAGAATCATGGCGGACTTGCACATTTTGTCACTAGTGGGACTTGATGTAGTTTTGGGTAATGCATGGCTCAAAGGCATCGGCAAAGTTGTTAATGACTATGAGAAGATGACTATGGAATTTCGGATTGGGTCCAAAAAGAAGTTATGGACAGCTTTGACCTCCAAGGAGGTGAGGTCTTGTGAGGCCTTGATGTTTGAAAAATTATGTAAAGGTGGAGCTAGTTGCTTTGCCATTATTCTAGCAAAGCAAGAGACACTTTTGAAGATTGAGAAAAATGAAGACGGGAGCAAGAGGGATGACATGTCATTGCTGCCCGTGGAGGTCCAAGAAGTTTTGAAGGACCACAAGGGAGTTCTAGAGGTGCCAACTACCTTGCCACCTTCTAGAGTCTTTGATCACTCCATTGCCTTGGAGAATGAGGGCAAACCGGTGAATGTTCCCCCATACCGGTATGCTTATTTCCAAAAAGAAGAGATAGAAAGGCAAGTGGAAGAAATGTTGAAAGGAGGCTTGATAAGGCCTAGCAATAGTCCTTTTTCCTCACCGGTCTTATTGGTAAGGAAGAAGGATGGTACTTGGAGATTTTGCACGGATTATAGGGCTTTGAACGAGGCCACCATCAAGGATAGGTTCCCCATACCTACCGTTGATGAGATGTTAGATGAGTTGCACGGGGCTAGCATCTTTTCTAAACTTGACTTGAGGGCGGGTTACCACCAAATCCGTATGAAAGAAAGAGATGTGCACAAGACGGCCTTTAGAACGCATAATGGGCACTATGAATACCTTGTGATGCCGTTTGGATTGTGTAATGCACCTTCCACATTCCAAGCCGCCATGAATACCATTTTCAAGCCCTTATTGAGGAAGTTTGTTTTGGTTTTCTTTGATGATATCTTGGTATACTCCAAGAACATTGAAGACCACAAGTCCCAATTGAAGATAGTGATGAAAATTCTTGAGGAGCATCATTTTTTCATCAAAGCATCCAAATGTGCTTTCATGGAAAAGGAGCTCGAATATTTGGGGCATTTCATTTCGGGTGAAGGGGTCAAGGTGGACCAAAGGAAGATAGAAGCCATGGTTGATTGGCCATTACCCAATGATGTCTCGGCCTTGAGAGGATTTTTGGGACTAACCGGCTACTATAGGCGGTTTGTGAAGAACTATGGGCTTATTGCTAAGCCACTCACTTCCTTGTTGAAGAAGGATAATTTTGCATGGAACCAAGGGGCAAGGAATGCTTTTGAGGAATTGAAGAGAGCCATGACCACTACTCCCGTATTAGCCCTACCTAATTTTGAGAAGGTCTTTGAGGTTTACACCGATGCAAGTGGGGATGGAATAGGGGCTGTTTTGGTCCAAGAGAAGAGGCCAATAGCTTTTATCTCCAAAGCCCTTGGACCTATGAAGAAAGCGTGGAGCACTTATGCAAGAGAGATGCTTGCGGTTGTTCATGCCGTGAAGGTATGGAGGCCATATTTATTGGGGAGGAAGTTCACTATAGTCACGGACCAACAAGCTTTGAGACACTTGTTGCAACAAAAAATAGTAACCCCGGAACAACAAAAGTTTCTTGTCAAGTTGTTGGGATTTGAGTATGACATTGTATACCAACCCGGAAAAGAGAACAAAGTTGCGGATGCACTTAGTAGAAAAGAAGGGAGCTCAACATTATGGCAAGTATATGAAGAGAATGATGATAGTTTGATGGCCTTGAGTGGGGCCGAATGGAGGATATGGGACAAGATCCGTGAGGCAACCAAGCTTGATGCGAGGGCCATTGAGATTGTAGAGCTTTTAGAAGCTCAAGGTGATGGGGTAATCGGCTTCAAGTTGAAAGATGACCTAATCTACTACAAGAACTATGTGTATGTCCCTAATGTACCGAATTTGAGAAGGGAGGTTCTTGATCACTTCCACAATAGTAAAGAGGGAGGTCACTCCGGGTGGTTGAGAACCTACATAAGAATTAAGCATTTTTTCTATTGGGAAGGATTGAAGAAAGCCGTGAAGACACTTGTGGCCGAGTGTGATGTATGCCAAAAGTCTAAGTATGAGACAAGGCCACCAACCGGTTTGTTGCAACCCTTGCCTATTCCAAACTTAATTTGGGAGGATTTGAGTATGGATTTCATCGAAGGGTTACCTAGTAGTGGCGGGTTTGAGGTAATTTTTGTGGTGGTTGATAGGCTAAGCAAGTATAGCCATTTTATTTCTCTTACCCACCCATATTCGGCCAAGAGTGTGGCCAAAGCCTTTATTGATCACGTGGTGAAGCTCCATGGGTTTCCCAAGAGTATTATCTCGGATAGAGATAGGGTCTTCATGAGTTCCTTTTGGAAGGAATTATTTGAGCTACAAGGTAGCAAGTTGAAGGCAAGTTCATCTTACCACCCACAAACCGATGGGCAAACGGAGGTTGTCAATAGAACACTTGAGCAATATTTAAGGTGTTTTTGCCATGAGGAACAAAAAAAGTGGGGTGAGTACTTGTCTTGGGCCGAATATTGGTACAATACTTCTTTCCACGCATCCATCCAAAGAAGTCCTTTTGAGGTTGTTTATGGGAGGGCACCACCTATGTTGGTAAATTATGAAAAGGGCACGGCCAAGAATGAAGAAGTCGAAAAGGAGTTGGTAACTAGGGATGAGATCCTAGTGAAGGTGAAGAAGGAGCTTGCCAAGGCTCAACAAAGAATGAGGAAGTATTACGATGAGGGTAGAAGAATGGTTTCCTTTGAAGTAGGGGACTATGTGTATTTGAAGCTTCAACCTTTTGGCCAAAGAACATTGAGGAAAAAGCTTAATTTGAAGTTGGCCAAGAAGTACTATGGGCCTTTCAAGGTACTTGAGAGGTTGGGAGAGGTAGCTTATAGATTGGAGCTTCCTCCAAGTTCCAAACTTCATCCGGTGTTCCATGTAACCGTGTTAAAAAAGAGAATTGGGGACCCGAGCCTCATTGTGGATGAGCTACCTAGGTTTGATGATGAAGGCCGAATGCTTTTACAACCAAGGGAAGCTCTCAACTATAGGGTGGTTTCAAGAGGGACCATGAGAAAAAGTGTGTGGCAAGTCTTGATAAGGTGGGGTAAAGCTCCAAAGGAAGAAGCTACTTGGGAGGACTACGATGACATAAGGGCAAGGTTTCCTCAATTTATCCTTGAGGGCAAGGATATACTTAAAGAGAGGGGGATTGTTAGACCCCCACGTCGAGTGGCCTCAAGGAGAGCAGCACAAACCCTAACCATGGTGGGTACTAGCACCGTGGTTAACCCACAACCATGCCTCCACAGCATGCGGGCTAGCGAGGCTAGCAAACACACGGCAGCGCGCGCAGCACAAGCCAGCGCGCACAAGCACGCAGCACAGGCCAGCGCGCGCAGGCGCGCAGCACAGGCCCGCGCGCACATGCGCGCAGCACCAGGCGCCCCAGCGGGCCGCACGCCCAGGCACTTCGCAGTGCGCAGGCCCGTGCGCACACCAGTGGGCCGCAGGGCCCTGCACACGCCCATGCGCCACACAGACCAGCCAGTCCGCGCGCGCGCGCACACGACCAGGCTGACCATGCCGCACACCCGCACAGCCTTGGGTCCTCCTGCCGCCCATGCCAGCACGCCCACGCCCATCCTGCAGCACACCAGCGAGGCTAGTGGCACGCCCCATGGCGTGCCATCCAGCGCACGGCTCCAGCCCGTGCCATGCGGAGCAGGTCAGTGGCATGCCATCCAGGCGTGCCATCCAGCGCACGGCTCCAGCCCGTGCCATGCAGCCAACGGCCACGGCACCCCCGTGGGCCATGCCGAACCAACATTTAGCCATGCAGCCAACGCCCAAGCCAACCACATGGGCCATGCCGAACCAACACTTAGCCATGGACCAACCAACCAACATGCAACCACTTAACCCACCTTGGGTCCGTGCATGTCACACCATGGTTTAGTCCATGGCTCCCTTTTAATTGTTTTACTTATTTAGTCCTTTGATTATTTGTTATTTACTTTGAAGGGACCATTTTAGGGTTTCCAAGTTGTAACCTATAAATAGGACCCCTAGTCATTTCATTTCCATCTTTTGGCAAAACTCTAGAGAGAGAACATTGTTTGAGAGATCATCTTCGGTGCATGAGCACTTGGGCAATTTGGGTGCAATCCGTGAATCCCAAATTGATTTATCATTTTATGTAGTTTAATCATTCCTTGTGCAATACGTGAATCAAGGCTTGATTGTTCATTTGATCTTTGTGTCATTTTAGTTCATTCGAGAGCAATAGTATTCTATATATTGTTCTTGGAGTTCCACATTTGTTCTTGAAGTTCTTCATTATTTTTGGTCTCTCAATCCGTGTGAATCATCATTTCGACTATAACAAGTGTTAGTCAACTTTCCATAAGTTGCCCTAACCCTTTTGGTTGTCATAGCCGAATTGCATCACTTGGTAGGTCAATTCCCATTCGGCCAACTATTGCCTTATTGGGACTTGCCTAGCCGCCACCCAACATTCCTTTTGCATCCATCATCATTAGGAAACTTTCCTAAATCCCATACTACCCTATTTCGGCAACCCTAGCCACCACACCTACATTCCATATTGAGCTAACCCTAGCCGCCAACTACCTTCCTAATTTGATAAACCCTAGCCGCCATTACCCTTTTGCCAATTCGGGAAACCCTACCATACCTCATGGCCGTGCATCACCCATCATCCAACCCTACACTTACATCATCCAATCTTAATATCATTTACCAATTCTAGCCGAAATACATCTTCTCCCATTGACACATTGGTCATCTTGACCTACATTGGACGTGGACCAAGCAAGAGAAGGACTTGGACTCGGTCATCTCAAGGTTACTATTGGCTTAGCAAGGCAAGTGTTTAGGGACTAGACCGGGGTCCCTAACAAACGTCGCTCTCAACCATGGACCCAAAATGGCATAAATTAACTAAATGAGATTAATGTGATAATATTTTAGAATAAAAAAAAAATTATTTACAGTTTTGATTGAAAACTGCGTGTATAATTCTATTAATAAATGAGAATAAAATAAAATAAAATTATTTTAAACATTATATTATTATAACTTTAATTTTTTTAAATATAATTATTGAAACTTGTATGATCGTGCGACTTAACTCTGCTTCATTTGTATTCACAGTCTATTTTAATTCATTTTAACTAATTTCATTATTATTTATTACTATTCAATAACTTTAACTCATAAATTTTATTATTATTCATAACTTATTTTATTAATATTTATAATTTATCTTAATTTATCTTAACTCTTATTTATTAATATTTATAATTTATCTTAACTCATATTCGAATCCAAACGATACGTTAGAATAAACATGGGGCTGTGGTTGCACTTGCACCTACTTGTTGCAGAGGTGTTTGGACGATATGAATTACGAAGAAAGTTTATGCAGCGGATGGTGGTGGGAGGTCGTCGTCCAAAGGACTGTGTATTCATTTGGACGCGGATTAGACGTTTGATGTAATGCTTTTGAGAGTGACTTTCACTTGCTGAGTTGGACACAACCATATATACGAGTGACTTTTATCTACACGCGTCGTCTAGCTAGCCCTATCGATCGCTACAGATCTAGCACTCCCAATAGATTCATCTTATTATTTAAAATATATTATTAAAATTTAATTTTTTAATTTTATATATTAATTTTTACAATATAACATACATCATCTTATCTATTTTTTTATATTATTTAAATATTATAATTTGTAATATATTTTATTCATTTAAAATAAAATAAAAAATAGATCAAGAGTAGAAATAGTATTATAACAAACTGAATATTAATTATAAAATACATTATATTAAGCTATTTTCATTTAAATTTTACAAAAATATAAATTTTACATATCCCATTCAAAATGCTCAATCGGAAACTTCATGTCATTTTACAGCATCAAGGCTAGAACATTTCCAGGACTGATACTCCTAAGGCCAGCATTTAATAATTAGTGGTACACCAAGTTGATGAAATAATAAAAAGGCAATACATTTCCAATGCTAACTGCAAAAGTGTAAGGTCATCTGTATCCATAATGAAACATTTAGGAATGACATTATTTTTTTTCCTTTCTGAACTTTTATCATATTTAATCACACCGGAAACATTTAAAATGACTTCATAGATGAATTGAAAAACATTCTAAATTTAAAACAATAAAATTTAAAATAAACAAAAACGTTTTTATTTATAAAAATCTCGAGCAGTTTAATATTAATAAAAATTATTCCTCATTTTTTTAGAAAGTTGGACAAAAGAAACTCTTGTGTACTCCAAACCGACTATTGGATGTAAATTATAATAGATTCAGCTAGAGTTTTGAACTGGTTTAGATAGTGAGATGAAATGAGATGAGATGATTTCTGAATCTAAACAAGTATAACTTAACACGATGTGATTGAGATTTTTGTTTAGTTTTTTTCTCCCGAATGGATAGGACATTTTGAGAAGAAATTGGGACACATGTTTCAAATCTCAACGTGTTCTGTTCTAAAGGAATTGGATCCAACTCGACCAATTTTACAATAATTCTTTTCTATTTTTAAAGAAACCACCGATTACCAAACGCTAAATTTATCTGCTTTTAGAAATTAGAAGATATGGGTTGAAAAATTCTTCATTGAGAGTTATAACGTCGAAGCTAGTCGCCTTAAACAACGGTAAATTAGAACTTCATATAAGTAATTCAATGGGAACATATTGTCTCGAATCAATGAACTCCTTGGAAAAAAGAATCTCACCGTCTTTTTCCTCCCCGACAGTTCCTTCTTCTGTTCTCGGGCTCTTTCCTTGGGTATACTTCTGTTTTCTTATTAATGTTCTTACGTTTCTTCTCTGATATGCCGGAAAAGAAACAAGGGTGATTTTTTTTTTTTATCTCTCCAATATTTCGTTGTATGTGTTTGTATCATGAGGTTGGCACTTTGAAGTTTCTATTTTTGGAACATTGCCGGATTCTGACATGGAAATTTTGTTGTTGAAATTTATGGGAAATTCTTGATCTGGGTCTTTCAAAATTTTG
The DNA here is from genome assembly GCF_001411555.2 of Juglans regia. Lineage (NCBI taxonomy): Eukaryota > Viridiplantae > Streptophyta > Magnoliopsida > Fagales > Juglandaceae > Juglans > Juglans regia. The sequence continues at coordinate 6,784,453 of NC_049901.1, read as the reverse complement.
CCTCTTTTGGATGTTTATTAGCTTTAAAAAGGCATTTTTATGGCAACAGAATTACTCAGATGATGTGGCGTTATGAATCACCGAACCTTCATGGGATTACCTTCAAGCGTTTTTTATGGGTGTTTTGGATTATTCATTTTCTTCTGGTTCTTTTTAAATTTCTCAGGTATTTTTGTTGGTCTATCGAACATCATGTTCTGGTTCTTTAGAATTTTAATGACAGTTAGTTTGTGAATTTTATGAGAGTATTTGCGTTGGTTTGAGACATATAAATGGCTTACTTGTTTGTGTTTCCTGCGCTTGAGGTTATAGCGGGAGCTTTGGTTTAACTTATTGAAGGATGGACTGGATTTTTAGCGACTGCTCATATACTGTTATAGGGGTTTTAGTTATCTTTCAGTAAGATACTCAGTAAGTTTAGAGTTGACAATTTTTTCACGGGTAAGTAAAACACTAACCCAATAGGTCTTGAATCCATTATCTTGCTCAAGGCCCGTTTCCCATGCTTTTAGGGGGAGGTGCCATTTTATCTGAAGTTTATTTTCTTAATATTCTATTCGTCTACTGTTATTTCCTCTCAAAACTTGTTCTAACTTAAATTTATCTGTATTTTTGGTAGTTTTTTTTCCAGGTTTAAAGAACGGTAGAATAACTGGACGGTTGAAATGGAAACTGATGCTGTTTGTGAAGCAACTACATCTGTTGATGGTTTTGAGACTAGTGATCTAGAGGCAGAGTCAATTAGGGTTGACTTACTTGAAGGGATCACTTCTAATGGAGAGATCATCGGAGAATTAGGAAATGCTGGCGAGGTTCTAACAAGAGTGGAATTGATGTTAGCATGCTATTCTGAAAAGTTGGTTAACCTAAGTGTTCTTGTGATGCATGTGGCAACCAGGGAAAGTGACTTTGAAGCCTTTGCTTCGCTTGAAGAACATATGTCGGGTGATTCTATTGGAAAGGCTTTGGAATTTGATCTCTTATCTGGAATTTTAGACTCGGAGGCGAGAGAACTGGACAAATTCACAGCTACTCTTGAAGCAGATGTTATCACCGCCTGTGAGATTGTATTCTCATTCAAGCACTTGGGAGAAACTTTCATGGAAATGGAAGGAAAGTTGCGTGATGCTGAACAATCTTTGAAGCAATCCCGAGATCAGGTCTCTGAAATTAGGACGCAATCTGCCAAGTTCCAAAGGATCTTGTCATGTTCTATTCGAGATGGCAATTGTAAGCTATATAGAAAGTAAATCTAGTTTCTAATAACACAAATAACCTGGGTCATCATGATTCAATGGTCATAATATGGGATGCAGCTGTAGATAACTGAATGGGACAGATTTGTTTGTTCCACAGATATGCGAAATTAACTTGTAAAAAACTTTGAAAAGCAGTTTCTTTGAGTTTAGGAGCTGTATGTGCCAACTGAACGCATTCAGATCGTTTTCATGAAAACGATTCTGCTCTTCCTGATAAAGATGTGTGACAGATGATAATTTGTTTTTTCAATTGTTTTGCTCTTTGATGCAGGCATAAGTTAGTTCAATACTAGATGAGAAAATTATTTAATTATTATGTTGGTATCTCACTTTCCAATGCGTACATGTTGACAGTTATTGGTGATAAAGGTGGGGACTGTCAAGAGGATGATGAATTGTTGAATACGAATGCAAAGATAAAAATGCAAACTGCTGACCAACAAAGACATATCCTGAGGATGCTCGAAAAATCTTTGGCTAGAGAGATTGATCTTGAGAAGAAGTTGACTGACTCAAGACAAATCGAAGAAGAACTGAAACTGAGGCTAAATTCTTCAGAACAAGAAGTATTTTACCTAGAGGAAGAAGCAGCAGATGTGTGGAAGAGATGTTTTCAGACAGATAATGCATCAGAGGTCCTTATGGGAGTTTCAAAAGAACTGTTGGGTCGACTCCAGATTTGTCAGTTCAGTTTGAATGGTGCATTTAAGCGAGAAGCTGAGCTAAGATCAAAGCTTGAACACTCTACTGAGCAGTTGAAAGCCAAAGAAACTGATTTTCACAAGCTCAAGACCAGTAGTGCAGACCTCAATGACTTTCTCTTAGCTCAGACAAATAGCTTAAAGGTCTGCTTGAAGGAAGCTGAAGATAAATTAATTCTTTCCAATTCTGAGGCATCCACTTTGAGAGAGGCTTTGAGTTCACTTGAGAATCAGCTTAAAGAGTCAAAGTTTGGGCTGCTGAATGCGAAGGTCTCTGCAGATGAAAGTCAGGTGCAGCATAACGTTCTGACTTCTAAAATCGGTGAAACGGAAAATGTTAGCATGGGTCTGAAAGAAAATATATCTGAAGCAGAAAATAGGGCTGAAAGTGCCGAAGCCAAGTGCAAATTATTAGAGGAGACCAATGTGGATCTTAATGATCAACTGCGTCTTCTTAAAGGCAGTGGTAATATCTCTGAGAAGGTGAATTTACTCGAGAGACAATTAAGAGAATCTGATATTCAGCTACAGTATGCAGTAGCATCTGCTGAAGCTAGTCAGGAGAAGCAAATCATGTTGTATTCAGCAATTGGAGACATGGAGAATTTGATAAAGGACCTGAAGTTGAAGGTTTCAAAAGCTGAAATTCGGGCCGATTCTGCTGAGGAGAAGTGTATCCTATTATCTGAATCTAATGCGGAGCTAAACGAGGAACTGAGCTTTTTGAGAGGCAGACTGGAAAGCTTGGAGGCATCTTTGCATCAAGCTCAGGAAATGAAAATTGCAACTGCAAAGGACATAGGTATCCGAACCAAAGTTATTACAGATTTGGTCATGCAACTGGCAATTGAAAGAGAGCGCCTTCGTAAGCAGGTATTGACCAATTACACGTGTGATTTGATTTTTCACGTTAAAAGATGTCTGAATTTTATCCCACCTCAACCCAACATAGAAAAGCCTTGATAGCACTGTATAGGGTTTCCACACATGAATCAAGTAGGTGGAAAGATACTTACAGTTTGATATCCACATAAAGATTTTATTAAACTATGATATTTTCCCTGAGTCAATTTAATTAATAGCAAAGGTTGAATAACTGTGTAAATATGGGGCTGGCCAACTGAGCTGGTAAAAATAAAATGGGGTTAACCCAAACTCAGCATTGCTTCTGTTGATTCAAAAGATGTTTCGTGTATTATGTGCAGCTAACTTCATTGGCGATGGAGAACCAAATCTTGCTGGTAAAGTTACAGCATATGAACAGGGATCCATCTGTAACTATTGGCCATGACACTGTAGAAAACATTAAAGAATTCTCATTTCCCGAGCATGATTTGGCTGCTGTTACTAGTGCAAGAGGAAGTACTGAAGAAATATCTGAGTTGCCGCCCACTGGTTCTGAGGTAAGCACTTCCTGCTTATATATATATACACACACTTAATTATCAAAAAAAATATATATATATATACACACTTCTGACGGCGACTCACTTTATTGATGCTTGAAAACTCCCCTCTTGTTGTCAAGGGATCTTATTTAAAATAAAGACTTGATCTGCTAACTGCCTCAACGATCACATAGTCATGGTTAGTTATATCATAACTCGTTACTAAAGGACAGGCATTGAGGTTCTAATAGTAGTGTGGATACTTCTATAAGGGATACATATCTGTATCATCTGTATTGGAGACCGGTACCTCTCAAACACTAAATATGCATCAGAAACTTTCATTGAGTTTGAAATTAAGATTTTGAAATGTAGAATCTTATGCTATACTTCTGGACACTTGTATTAGATACATGTTGAATCGAACGTTGGAAGAAAACTTTGAGTAGAAAAAGGAAACATAGGAAGGGCTTGTAGCATACAATTTAACCGATATTGAATTTTAACAGATACGTTTTAACAAGGTTTTGTAGCATATGCTAGCACAGTTAAAATTAGTAACCAGCACTCCACCTTCATAAGTTTGGGAAATTGAATTTAGTTGTTCTGAATTGTGGCCTCCATATTTGTTTGTTTCCAGTGTGACAAGACTTTGAAAAATGCATCTATTGGTAAGACTAAAGTGAGGTCGGCAGATATTACATCGGAGCTCGAGACAGTGAGGAGAATAGATGCAGGAGTCCTGAACTTTAAGCATGTTTCTATTGCAATGCTCATCTTACTAGTTTCAGTCGTAGCTTATTTATTTCGACAACAAAATTGCCCGTTTTGATGTTCATGTAAGAGTTTTTCTTGGCCAATCTTCTAGAGATTTTCGTCAGAGCTTCTCTCTTTTGTAACTGAATGTACACAATCTCTCTCCTAAAATACTTCTGTTGTAAACCAGTGATGTGGAGCTTTGCAGACGGATAAAGATAGTTTCTATGTTCTGAAATTTTTTGGCAGATAAAACCTATTTTACGATATGCATAAGTTTTCATCTGAACAATAAAGAGTACATGGAAAGAGAAGGCTTCGAGGATTAAAGATATCATTATATTTTTTGCTGTCTACTTGTTAGAAAATATGTTTTGGCCATTGAAATCTGTGCCTTCTGTAAATGTGAAATGCAAGGAAAAATGGTGTTTTGCCTGAACTGCAGAAAATTTCGCTCAAATTATTCAGATTATCAAGAAGCTGCCATGGAAAACGCCACATTTTGTTGGAGTTTTTGTGATCCTGGCTTTCTGCCCTCGTAATCTTGCTTCGGTTCTGTCAATTAGCTTTTCTGAGTGGATGGCACTAGTGAAGGGGTTAGATGGTTTTTCTTATTTTTTGGCCTTTAATCATCACAATTAGACTCAAGATCCTTTTCTCCTCTATTTCTATTCATCCAAAAAAAAAAAAAAAAAGTAAGAAAATTGAAAATGAAGGCCAAGGAATTTGTTGATTCTCTCCTCTACAGCTTGCCTTGATTACAGCTTGCCTTGATTCAGAACTGTACGTTTTAAAGCTTCCCCGGGCCGCCTGAAACTGGGGAGTGCGTATGATTTTTAAAGTGTTGTATATCATATAACATATGGAAATTCTCATTCACATTGGAAAAGTATAACATAGAAAGGATAATAGGATTCCACATTATTTGGAGGGAAAAAGTCTTCAAATTTATAATGATTAAAATAATCCCAATTGTAATGTTGATTGATATAGAATTCCCACACAAAACTTTGACCTCGTTTATTTTCACTAAACTTCTCAACTTTTAAAAGCCTTGGTTTGGACTTTTCTCGGATCATTAAAAATGGTAGATTGAGCTTTCCTTGGATCGATGTGTCTCTTCCAAAACCAATTCATCCCATCCTTATAACTCAGTACACTGTCACAAGCTGTATGGTCTTCCCACGAATCCGTTGATCACAAAATCCACTAGTCTTATGTCCAACGCCATGTATTCGTTTCCCAACTCACTCCAAATTCCATGCTGGAAAAATCACCAAAAAATCTCATTTTTTTCACAGGGTCGTAGAACTACATAACATCTATGCATGCTCTTAGCTCTTCTTGCTCTTGGAGTTCCTCAATCTCTTCCTCAAGCACAAAATCAATGTCTGGTAGATACCCGACCCACTTCATCTCCTCAGTTAGCATATCAAGCTTCTCATATACATCTATGCATCTAGGATGAGCCTTGTCACCAACAAGAAATGTGTGAACTTCATCCTTTACCTCGATCCAACTACAACCAGGTTCCTTCTTTAAATAATTTTGCCTCATTACTTTTCTCATCTCTGTAACCTCATCCCACATACCTGCATCAGCATAGATATTTGATAGCAGGACATAAACAGCAGAGTCTTGAGGGTCTAATTGCAGGATAAATTTGGCTGCTTTTTCTGCCACCTCTACATTCCCATGGATCTTGCAAATACTAAGCAGAGTTCTCCATATAACAGCATCAGCTTCAAAAGGCATCTCTTGAATAAGCTTCAAAGCCTCGTTAACTTTCCCAGACCTGCCTAATATATCGACCATACATGAATAATGCTCCAACTGAGGATTTAAACCATAGTCACTTAGCATGGAATGGAAGTAGTGCAATCCTCTCTCAACATGCCCAATGTGACCACAAGCTCTGAGAACCGAAACAAAAGTAGCATGGTTTGGTTTCAAATTTTCAAGCTGCATATTCTCAAAAGTTGCGAGGGCCTCTTCTCCAAGACCATGGTAAGCATAGCCACAAATCATGGCATTCCATGTCACAGGATCTCGCCTAGGTGCTTTATCGAACATTAGTATGGAGTCTTGCATGTTCCCACATTTTGAGTACATATCGACAAGAGTGCTAGTTACATACACATCTGGTTGCAATTCCAGCTTAATGATTTGAGCATGGATTTGTTTCCCAAGTCCAACGGTGGCTAAATTAGCACAAGTATCCAGAACTGTTGCATACGTGAAGTTATCAGGGTTTATACCCTTCTCCAACATCTGAGAAAAGAATCTCTGAGCACTCTCACTTTGGTTTTGTAGCGAGAATCCAGAAATTATGGCATTCCATGAAACCATTGCTGGTTCATCTGTTCTGTCATGAATCTTTTCTGCCTCTTCCATCATGCCACACTTGCAGTACATATCGACAAGAGCACCTCCAACAAATGACTTCAACCCCATTCTGGACTTGATAAGTCTGCCATGGATCTCCATGCCAAAGTGTAAAGCTTGCTGACCTGCGCAAGCTTTTAAAACACTGCCATAGGTGAACTCATCAGGTTCCATTCTTGACCGAAGCATTGAAACAAAGAGTGCAAGTGTTTCCTCTTCATTTTCATTCTGCTCATGAGCGACAATAATTGCATTCCAAGACACTGCATCTCTTTGTAGCATCTCATCAAACACACAACAAGCTTCAAAAAGAGATCCACATTTACCATACATGTCCAACATGGCATTTGCCACACAAACATTTGACCTCAAACTACTCTTAGCTGCTAAACCATGTAGTTGAAGCCCCTCCAAATTTCCTTTCATCACTCCACAAGCACTAAGTGCAGCAGATAGGCTTATCTCATCAAAACCAAGGCTACATTTCTGCAAAAGCCGAAATAGTTCTAGAGCTTCAAAACCTTGATTACTTCGAACATACCCCACAATAATGGCATTGTACGATTGCAAAGTGCGGGTTGGCAATGAGTTAAATAGCTTTCGAGCTTCAAGCATGCTGTCACATTTTGCATACATATCCAAAGTGGCAGTTCCCACAATGACATCAGATCCAAAGTCAGCCTTTAAGGCATGTCCATGCAACTGAGTACCTAAACTAAATGCAGATAACCCTGCACAGGACCTGAAAACACTAGCATAAATAGATTGACTAACACTGACTCCTGCCTTCTGCATCTTCTTGAACAGTTCAAATCCCTCAATGAACTGATCATTCTGAACACAGCCAGCAATAACAGCGCTCCAAGAAACCCAATTCTTCTCAGGCATCTCGTGGAAAACAGAAAGAGAGTTATCTAATTTCTTACATTTGGCATACATATTTATGAGGGCACTTCCTGTTACCAAATCATTATCAAAACCTCTTCGCAGAGCATTTCCATGCATCTGAGTCCCCAAGTCAAAGTCTTCCATGACAGAACACACTTTTAAAGAAACTGCAAACGTAGTTTCGTCGAACACCATTCCCATTCTCCCCATCATCATAAATATATCAATCGACTCTCGATAATCACCACTTTGCAAGTACCCCGAAATCAAAGAATTCCAGGACACCACGTCTCTCTCAGGCATTGTATCAAAAAAGGACCGCGCAATTCCCATCTTCCGACATCCTGCGTATCCAAAAATCATCGTATTCCAAGATACCGTGTCCCGTGCCGGCATTCTATCAAACACATCAAAAGCATACTCCAAACTATGACATTTCACATACATCTGCACCAAACAATTTGTAACAAAGACGGTGGGCTGAAACCCAGAAACTATCATGCGAGCATGGCCTTGTTTTCCCGGACTTAGAGCTCGACGATCCGAGCATTCTTGGAAGATGTGGGAAAAGGTTTTCCACCTCGTGGGTGTTGTTTGGTTTAGTGCAACGGTGCAAAATGTACAAACTTGCCGAGATTTGAATAGGGGCACCGAAGGGAAAGACGAAAACCTTAGTAACCGAAGATGAGGGAAGTGATGGTGAGCCATTAACTGTGGAAGTCATGCTTTCGCGGGTTTTTTGACCGTTGAGAATCAGTCTTGGGCTCTTCACTTCTTTGCCTCACTTCCATGGGCCCAACCAAACGCCGCCCCGCGAAAAGGACTTCGATTAGTTAAATTAAAACGTACGAAGCTGAATTTGTCTGTCTGGTTTTCGTTTGCTCAGTTCAGATAATTAGCGTTTTTAATAAGGAAAATGTCAGTCATATAATATTTGAAAAATACTCTTAACTAAAAAATTATATAAAAATAATCTTATAAATTAATGTGATTTGATGTGATTCATCAGATTATAAAATTATTTTTATCATAAAATAGATTTAACAGATCAGATAAAATTACGTCAATTTATGAAATTATTTTTATATAATTATTCTGTATATGTAGCATTCCTAATAATATTTTTATAACTTGTTAAGCAACTAGAACGATGAGTATTTATATAAAATAATATTATATTTAAAATAATTTATAAAATATAATATTATTTTATATAAGAATAATTTTATTTAAAATAATTTATAAAATATAATATTATTTTATATAAGAATAATTTTATTTAAAAGTTTTTACACTATAAATTATTTATGTGATATAATTTAATTAAAAAAATAAATTTTTAATTTTATAAATTAAATTATAATAAATGAATGGATTGGGATATAAAACCCTGCAAAAATCACTACTATTTATATAATAAATATCTTGATTTTAAAACCTATTTACATAAATATCATTTTACAACTTCTAGGAAACTTCCTCCGATATCTTTATCCTTTTCCATCACTGTCATTGAAAACTTTGTGTTGCTGGGTGGAGACTTCTTGAAAGTTGAAACCGTGAAGGAACTATCTTATTAGTGTAGCTATTTTATCTATATTTTAAGAGCTTTTCAATAGATAATTATCCTATCTTTTAAAATATTTTATTAAAATATATATTTTTTATTTTATATACTAATTTTTACAATACGTCATACATTAACTTATTTATTTATTTTATATCATTTAAATATTATATTTTTTAATATTTTTTTATTTATTTCAAATATTATATTCTCTATATTTCAAATATTTCTCTATAAATCATATATTTTAATATTTGTAATATTTTTTTTTATGTATAATGTAATATTTTAAATTATTTTTAAAAAATAAAACGAGAAAAAAGACCTACCTTTATTATTAACAATATCAAAGCTTCTGTATGTATAAAAGTCGAAAGGACTAATATTTACCTTGAGTAAAAAATAGAAATAAACAGTAAATTCTACATATAAAAGATTTATTGTAGATGAATGTAAAATATAAATAGGATAAATTATTAAATAATAGAGACTTTTAATTATCTTTCTTTACATTTTACAAAATCTATTGTGAGTGCACTAAGAAGATTGCCTTCATATATACCTTGAGTGTCAAAGTTGGTGAGGACGTCCTATCAAAAGCTTCGGAGTAAAATTCCAGCATAATCATGATGAATTTAAGGCATCATCTTCTCCCTTTTCTTACCGGATGATCTAAACTTTTAGGACAAACTCTAATAATTTCATCAATAATTATATACGTAAGTCCTATATGTACAATTTTCGTGTAAATCTTTAATAAAAAAGTGGACTCAACTATAAAAGATTGTGAAAAAACTCACAAACTTTTTAGTAGAATCAATTTTTTTATAAAAGTCTTACGCAAGACTTGTGCATAGGGGTGGGCTCCGACTCCGACGGAGTCGGAGTTGTCGTTTCTGACCTCCGACTCCGACAAAAGTCGGAGCCGAATTGCCCCTCCAACTCCGACTCCGAACTTTGTCGGAGTCCGATTCCGATCGGAGGTCGAAGCTCCGAACTCCGATCGGAACTCCGAACGGAGGTCGAAGCTCCGATCTCCGATCGAAACTCCGACTGAAGTTCGGAGGGAGTTTCCGAACGGAGGTCGGAGCTCCGACTCCGAATTAAATTTCTGAACTCAATAAATAAATAAATTTCTAGTTGTTGTTTTCTGTTTTTTTTTATTATTTAAATTTTATTGTTCAATTTTGTTTCAGATAGTGAGCAACATATATATTTTTTTTAAAAGTGAACCATCTACAAATATTTGGTTTATTTAAGAGTTTTCAATAATTTAAATATTCCTTCTGATTTTGTTACTAAATTTTGATTATATCTTTAATTTGTTTTATGTCCGCATGAAATTTAGCATTAAAAGTGCTCATGACTCATGAGTTAAAAATTACACAAATTTAAAATTTTATAGAGAAGAATGATGGTACGAATTTGTATAATTCGATTAATTTCAGTTGGATAATAAATTATAAACGTTTGAGAGATGATGGATAAGTACTAATAGAAATTATAGAATAAAGAGTACTTATCCCACATCTTTGCTCGGGATATAACTACATAAATATAACTATATAAATAGTTTAAAAAGTAAATAACATGTATGATGTAGCCATAAGTTATAACAGTCTTATTTATAACGTAATAACAATATGACTCAGCCTTGAAATATAACTACATAAAAATTAAACACGGATTTCACTCAAATGCTTTTTGTTCCATTGGTCATGCCTGAAATGAAGATAGAAAGTAGCAATCAATAGATGAAAAAAAATTGATAATAAAAAATTGAATAAGGTAAAAGAATAATTTGATTCTTACCAAGAAAGGAGGTTCTCTCAACTCCATCCCAACTCTCAAGTAGCGTTTGTTCCAGGCTCTCAATCATCGGTAATTATGTTAGGGTTCACAATTAGATCTATAAAATCATAAAAAGTAGAAGTTAGAAATATTAAAAATAATTAAATCATCATTTAAAAGCATATAAACTTACCCGATTCAAGCCTATAGCTTTCGGCATCAACGCCAACGGTATCTAGTCCAATAGGCGTTTCACTTATCCAATTCTATGTGCAAACGAGGGCCTCCACGGTTGACGGTGACAATGAACTCCGATAAGCATCCAACACGCGACCTCCAGTGCTAAATGCCGACTCTGAGGCAACCGTAGTGACAGGAATGGCTAGCACATCTCGGGCCACACGGGAAAGGACTGGATACTTGGTGGAATTAACTTTCCACCAAGTTAATAACTGAAATACATCACTAGGTGCCTCGACAGCTTCCATAAAATATCGTTGAATCTCAAATGTACAATGCATAATGTTCCTTGTTGACATGAGTTGATGATACTGTCGTATAATCCGATTGCCTCTAACCCCTATAGATGGGTCAGTATCACCTGAGGAAACTGTCGATCATGTCGGCCTCGAATGTGAGGAGCTACCAACTGCGGATGAAGGCTGAGCACTAGTACTGTATTGATTATATAAGTCATCAACATCACTTTTTAGCAATCTAATAAACTCTGCAGCCTTCACTGCCCCGAGGACGGAATTTACCCAAAATTCTAGAACGGCCAACTTAACTCGGGGGTCAAGGATCACAGTCACAAATAGCAATTTATTTATCTTCTCAATATTTCCCAAATATTTATCATATTTGATCTTCATCCTCGTAGCCATAGCAGATAACAATCCAGCAGAGTCAGTACAACTATTTTTCAACTGGAAGTGAAGCTCCGAGAGCTCGCTGAAAAATGAGTTCGCAGTCGTATATTTGGATCCAGATAGCCGCATGGTTATCTCATAAAAAGTTCTTAAAAATTCGACAAAATAACTCACACTGGTCCAATCATGTGCGTCTGGCGCACCGAGCCCCTGTCCTGTTGACTCCAACAAAGCATACCTCAGGCCCCCATCCTCGACCTCCATCCGCTCGAATGTTTTTTGGTACTTCTGTGCCACATCCAATATCATGTATGTAGAATTCCATCGAGTCGGAACGTCCAAGCACAGCATACTAGAACATTCAATCTTCAGATCTTCTGCTATTCCCTTAAACTTGGCAAGCCTTTGAGGGGAACCCCTCACATATCGTACAATGTTGCGGACTCGGGTTATGGAATCATGAACCTCTTTTAATCCCTCAACAACTATGAGGTTAATGATATGAGCACAACATCGAACGTGAATAAATTCGTGGGCCCGAATGATATCATCTCTCACCGTCATGTTCCGCTTAAACCAATCAATTGCTGTTTCATTCGCATTGGCATTGTCAACTGTAATACACAGCACTTTTCGAATTCCCCAGTCCTTTAAACAATCATCTATCTTCGCCCCAATGGATGCACCTTTATGATCCATAATTTCTTTAAAACCAATAATTTTTTTATGCAAAATTCACTTACTGTCAATGTAGTGTGCTGTGATACACATGTAACAGACGTTCTGTATGGAAGTCCATGTGTCAGCCGTAAAAGACACTTTCTGGCCAGTGGTACTAAACATCTTCCTCATCTCCTCCTTGTCCTTCGCATGCCTCTTCATACAATCTCGCATCACTGTATACCGTGATGGAATAGGAAATCTTGGCTCAACAAAATTTAGAAACTTTCGAAAGCCTCTTTTCTCGACTGTGGTAAATGGCATCTCATAAGTAATTATCATCTCTGCAAGCATGTCCCTCAACATCTTCTCACTGTATTGAGGGATGACCAATTTCTTAGTCTGTGTACCATCAGTGGCTGTAGAAGTTTGGTAACTGAGGTTGGTCTGATCAGTGGCTTGCAATCCCTTCGCTATCTTATATTGTTGGCAACCATTTAGATGTGCTATTAACACACTGGTACCTTGCTTCTTCGAATAGCATCCACAAAGTGATCCACAGTAATGGCATCTTGCTAGTGGGTTCGCAATATCACCAGAAATTTTGGTGAAATGCTCTCATGTCCACGACCTCTTTTTAGAAGGTCGTGGTGGTTGATCTTGCTCAATGGGGGGCATTTCCTCCTCTTTGTTAAACATATCCCCATCCTCTATATCAACTGGGAGTGGGAGTCGACTACTCGCACAAGATGTAGCTGCTCTAGATGTAGCTGCCCTAGATGTGGCTCTAGGGGTGGAAGTACCCACCGGTGTAGGAGTTGTAGCATTGGCATTCGCCACATCCCCTTGTGGACGATCATCCCCACTATGTCTAGGATCCATATCACAATCAATGAAGCTGAAAAAATTAAATTAGAAGCAAAAAATTAGTTTAAAACTAAACTAGGCTATTATATTATACAATAGGACATGTATTATTGTATCATAATATATTATTATATCGATGTATTATTACATCGAGGTTCGGTTGACGTGCGCTCAACTCAGCGGAACCCATCCAGAGAGGTTCGCTCGACGTGCGCTCGAAGTGGCGCTCGAGCATAACCCATCCAGAGAGGTTCGCTCGACATGCGCTCAAGCCGAAACCATCCAGAGAGGTTCGCTCGACGTGCGCTCGAGCAGAAGCCATACAGAGAGGTTCGCTCGACGTGCGCTCGACGTGGTGCTCGAGCAGAACCCATCCAGAAAGGTTCGCTCGACGTGCGCTCGAAGTGGCGCTCGAGCAGAACTCATACAGAGAGGTTCGCTCGATGTGCGCTCGATGTGGCGCTCGAGCAGAATCCATCCAGAGAGGTTCGCTCGACGTGCGCTCGACGTGGCGCTCGAGCAGAACCCATCCAGAGAGGTTCGTGCACTCGACGTGACGCTCGAGCAGAATCCATCCAGAGAGGTTCGCTTGACATGCGCTCGACGTGGCGCTCGAGTAGAACCCATCCAGAGAGGTTCGCTCGACGTGCGCTCGACGTGGCGCTCGAATATAACCCATCCAGAGAGGTTCGCTCGACATGCGCTTGACGTGGCGCTCGAGCATAACTCATACAGAGAGGTTCGCTCGATGAGCGCTCGACGTAGCGCTCGAGCAGAACTCTTCTAGAGAGGTTCGCTCGACTTCCGCTCGACATATCGCTCAAGCCAATGTTCAATACAACGTGCGCTCGACTTGCGCTCGACACCTCGCTCGAGCGCAAGTTTTCAATACAATGTAAAAATCAGGGTTTTGAGCACCGTGTTGGGACTATATTGAATATTCAATACAACCAATTCACAAGAATCACAACTGCTAGCTCCAATTCATAAGAGACGTGCTTGAATTAAATTTAGGGCTCATAACCTTACTCTCTCACCATAGGTGGAAGCTAAACAGAGGAGCAACGAGGAACGGCGGCACGGAGGAGCAACGACGAACGGCGGCACGCTGGCAAGAAAGACACGAGACGTGAGGCGCAAGACGGCTTCACAGTTCACTGGTTCAGTCAGACGCGAGAGAGAAGGGAGAAGGAAGAAGGAAGCAGAAGAAGGAAGAAGGAAGAAGAATTGAATAAGGAAGAAGAAGGGGGGACGGGGGACCTGGGGCTGCGTTTTGGAGGGTTAGAAAATCTGAAACGACGTCGTTCCATATTAAGTGGAACAGTGTCGTTAAAATTTTTTTTTAAACCCAGCTGTAAAACGACGTCGTTTTACAGCTGGGTTTAAAAAAAAAATCGGAGTCGGAGTCGGAGCTACCAGGAGCTCCGACTCCGAATAGTTATTCGGAGTTACTTCGAATTCCGACTTCGAATTTCGACAACTTCGACTCCGTCGGAGTCGGCGTCGGAGCGGAAGTCGGACGGAGTCAGAATTCTCGAAATTTTGCACACCCCTACTTGTGCATTTAAAAATTTTTCCTATCATTATTCTAGTTTGTTTAGATTGAGAAACACTCTTAACCGATCTTATCTTATCTCATCATTATAATTTTTACATAAAATATAATAAATAATTTAACTTTTTTAAATATAAAAATATTAAAAAATAATATTCTAACAATATTTTTATTTAACTTTTAATTTTTAATTTTCATCTCAACTCATCTCATCTTATCTCACTATCCAAACCTAACATTGGCAAGTGGGATATGACACAAAATTCTCATTTCATCTCAACATTATAACTTTTTCAAATTTTCATAAAAAAAATAATAAATAATTCAGTTTTTTTAAATCCCAATTCAACTTTTTTAAATCTCAAAACAATAATAATATTAAAAAATAATATTTTAAACTTTCATCTAAAATAAAAAATTCTCATCTCACTGTTCAATCAAATTTGATTGATTTTTTTTTATCCAGTCCGAAATTCAAATAACCTGATTTCCATTTAGATTCAGAGATGCGTTGAGATGATGTTAGATGAGTTGAATAAAATATTGTTAGAATATTATTTTTAATATTATTATTGTTTTGAGATTTGAAAATATTGAATTGTTTATTATATTTTATATGAAAATTTGAAAAAGTTATAATAATGAGTTGAGATAAGTTAGGGTGAGTTTCGAATCAAAACGGGGTCAAAATCTGATACTCGATTTCAAGCTTACTTTGCAATGATAAAAATTTAAGCACAAATGAGCTAGTTGGTTTAAGGGAGTCACAAGAGTCAAATTTATGGTAATGCCCAAAAACCCTATAGTCTTTTATCACTATGAGATCTTATATAGTCTCGGAGTGAGTTGAAGACGAGATGTATCATTCAATTAGATAGGAAAAGGCGATAAGGGGGAACAAGGGTCAAAACAGGCATGGTGTTTGTAGGGGTCAAATGAGCAGCCTATAATTTAGTTTCGAGATAAGGCCGAAAATTAAGCTAAGAGATAAAGCCATGAAGAGATATGACAAGTTGACTCAGACTCATAAGAGGAAAGATACACAGACTCCTAAAATGAAAAAGACTCAGAATTCTAAAAAGAAAAGGCTTCATAAGACAAGTTAGACTCAATCACTCCAAGAAAATAGACCTATATATATATGAGAAGATCACCCACAAAACGAACAGACTCCATTTGCTGGAATATAGAGTCGATTTTTATATAAAATCAATCAATTCTTCACTGTGTAGGGGATGCTTAAGTCACCAGCTTGATGTTTCCTCCATAACCCTTGTACAATAGGGTCACCAGAGTATAAAGTCTTAATTTCTTCTACCCAATCCCAACTAGGTAGAGATATTACAGCTAATGTTGCTGTAATTTCCTCCCTTTGCCTAGATAAGGCATCTGCTACCACATTCTCTCTACCCTTCTTGAATTCCACCACAAAATCATATCCCAACACCTTAGAAATCCACTTTTGTTGCATAGTGGTTCCCACTCTCTGCTCTAGCAGAAATTTGAGGCTTTGGTGATCGGTTTTAACAACAAAAGCCTGGCCTAGCAAATAATGGCGCCACTTTTGCACTACTGAAACTAATGCAAAAAATTCCTTTTCATAAGTCGACATACTCACAGCCCTACCTTTCAAAGCCTTGTTGAAAAAAGCTATTGGTTTTCCCGATTGCATCAAAACAGCTCCAATGGCCTCCCTCGATGCATCACACTCAATTGCAAAGGGTGAATGGAAATCTGGTAATGCCAACACAGGGGGGTTGGGTCACGGCAGTCTTCAAGCTGTCAAAGGCAGTTTGTGCTTCACTAGACCATTTAAAACCTTCCTTCTTTAACAACTCTGTTAGTTTGGCAGCAACAACCCCGTATCCTTTGATAAACCTCCGATAATATCCCGTGAGGCCCAAAAAGCCTTTCAAGTCTTTAACTGACCGTGGGGTAGGCCAATCTAACATTGCTTTCAGCTTCTCAGGGTTAGCCCGTACCCCCTGGCCATAAATGAGATGGCCCAAGTACGAGACTTCAGCTAACCCAAAGCTGCATTTGCTCATTTTAGCAAACAATTGGTGCTGCCTCAATGCATCAAAAGTAATCTTTAAGTGGTTCAAATGAGCTACTGCATCTTGACTATAGACTAAAATATCATCAAAAAATACTAAAATGAATTTTCTGAGATATAGTTTAAAAACCTGATTCATCAAGCTTTGGAAGGTTGAGGGAGCATTAGTCAAGCCAAATGGCATAACTAGAAACTCGTAATGCCCTTCATGTGTCCGGAAAGCGGTCTTAGGGATGTCCTCAGGCTTCACCCTTATTTGATGGTAGCCCGACCTCAAGTCCAACTTTGAAAATACCTTAGCACCATGTAGTTCATCCAGCAACTCCTCCACCACTGGAATATGATATTTATCCTTAATAGTGGCACTGTTTAGTACCCTATAATCGACACATAAACGCCACGATCCATCCGCCTTCCTTACCAACAAAACAGGTGAGGAATAAGGGCTTTGACTAGGCCTAATAACCCCAGAATCCAGCAACTCCATAACAATCTTTTCGATCTCGTCTTTTTGGAAATAAGGATATCGGTAGGGTCGGACAGAAATGGGGTTAGTTCCTGGCTGTAAATTGATAACATGGTCATGGGAACGGGTTGGGGGTAGGCCTTTTGGGGTGGAAAAAATGTCAAGATAGTCGTTGAGTAATTTTTGTATATGTTCTGGAATCTGGTTGGCTTGGGGTTTGGTTGTTTGTTCAATGAATTGCAAGATAATTCCCTTGCTTTCCATTTGACTACATTTATGAATGTGTCCTTCTTCAATCCAAGTGCTACCCGTGAGTCCCTTCAACTGGACAACAGTTTGCTGAACTGTAAACTGCATGGTTAATTCTTTGAAATTCCACAATATGGGCCCTAAACCTTGTAACCAATGCACACCAAGAACCATGTCACATCCAGTCAACACAAGAACATACATATCTACCAAAAAACAGGACCCTTGAACAGAAACATTCACTCCCTTCACTTTTCCTTCACTGTTAACCATCTCACCATTCGCTACCTTAACCCTGATTTTATCCTCATCCACTAAAGGAATGTGCACCCTAGAAAGTACTGCTGGATCCAGGAAGTTATGTGTACTTCCTGAATCAATAAGGATGACTACCCATTGATTTCCAATCTTGCCTTTCACTCTCATAGTCTTGGGGTTCATAGAGCCAATGATGGCGTGCAGTGAAATTTCAGGTGTTTGTTGTAAGGCCATCTCCCCTTTATACAACTCTTTGTTTTCGGGCTGGTCAAGAAATTGCCCGGTATCATTTAAAGGTTCTATGCTGTCTTCTACCACCTCCTCAATCAAATACAACTTCGGACTATTACAACGATGGCCAGGATGCCATTTCGAATCGCAATGATAACACAACCCCTTTTCTCTCCTAATTTTCATTTGGTTTGGACTGATTTTATGGACAGGTACTACAGCTTTGTTGAAGGAATGGTTTGGTTCTGTGGTGGGTTGGGATTGGGATTGGGGTGGTTGGTATTTGATGTGTGCAGGTTCAGTATAATGAAAGGAGGGAGGGCGTGTGTTTGGCTTTTTGTGTAGGCTTACTCTTTCCTCTTGGATTCGGGCAAGACGATAGGCTGTGAGTAAATTTGTAGGATTAAACATTTTTACCGTCAAACGAATGTCATCCTTGAGTCCACTGACAAAACAACTTAGTTTATCCATTTTAGACAAGCGCCTAAGGCGATTAGCAATTAGCTCAAATTCAGACTTATATTCCTCCACCGTACCCTCCTGCCTTAGTCTAATGAGCTGTTCCAACGGATCCTCCAAACTACAGGGGCCAAAACGTATAAGTAGAGCATTGACAAACTCTTCCCACTCACCCAACAACCCAGACTCATCAAGGCCTTGAAACCAAATCAAAGCCTTACCAACCATGTGAAAGGAGACTAATCTCAAACGGTGTTCAGGCAATGTGTTGTGGAAGGTAAAAAATTGTTTTACCTTATACAACCAAGCATGGGGGTCCTCACCATCAAATACTGGAAACTCCAGCCGCACGGATCTTGGTAAGAGTTCACCAGAGTGATTCATCATCTGCGGTCCACCCTTGTTTTCACTGTTGTTTGACTGGTTTGTATTTTCCTTTTTCAGATCTGCCGCCAAAGAGGAGAATTGTTGCATCATGATGTCCAGTTGCTTGCGTACAGCAAGGAGCTCCACACCAAAAGTGCTCATCTGGGATTCGGTAGACCTTTTGAAGGAAGTGAAGCCTTCCTGGAGATCCTTCAAACGGGTGCCTTCGGCCATTGATCACACCAAAAGCAGGACCTAGGCTCTGTGATACCACTTGTAATTGAATGTTCTAGAATAATGGATTTAGAGAGAATAATGAAATGGTGATAACTGTATTTCTGCCATGAAAACAGAGAACAAAGCTTTCTTCGAGAGAAAGCACCTCCACAAACTATAACAGAATAATATTCCAAAGTACCACAGGCGTGAACAGTGTGCCTGCTAATATACTAGAAGGATTCAATTACTAAAAGGTCCTCACTATAATATGGACTCCAGGCCCTTACAATATTGCATCTACTAAACAAGTAATTAACATAGTTGACCCATTATGTTTAGCCCGAGACCCACGACGTGTCCAGGTCCCTTATCCCTTTATTCCTTTCTCGGCCCATTACGAACTCCCTGGTCCTCAGCCCACGACCGCACTTAACCCTAACTCTCCTGCCGACAGTAAGTAGTTCACTTGTGTTCTGCTTCTCTATGCCGCCGTATGACAGAAGATCACCCACAAAACGAACAAACTCCCCACAAACTCTCTCCACGAGCTCTCTATACAGAAGTTTCATACGCCCAAACTCCACAACACACAACGACTCCAAATGATCTTTCCTAAATTCCTCTATTGTATTGTGAGATATGTGAGATCATAAGAGATTGTAAAATCACCCATTATAGTAAATTTTGTCCCCAAACAACCCTTGGATGTAGACATTATGTCGAAGCACATAAATCTATGTGTCTCTCTTTATTTACTTTTATTCGCTTATTTATTATTTATAATATGGGTGAACGCGAAAAACATTGTATCAAAGCCCGAATCATCGTTGTGAGCCGGGGATGATTATTTCCTCCCTTCCGGTTTGTTGTGCAATTTTTGACATTAACAATAGCATCGTTTGTGGGATTTGAATTTTTTTATTATTTCAAGTAACGGTAGGAGGATGACTCTCCTGCTCACAAGATCTTCTCTCGAAAATATTAGATAAGTTCCTCAAACTTGCACTTATTATTTTATTTTGTCAATATTATAACTCTATTAGTGTATACACACACACACACACACACACACACACACACACACACATACATACATATGGAGAGACCCAAGAAAAGGAGGGCGTGCGCTGTGAACATGCACCAAGCACTGGGTACGTCCGCGACGTATGCCATGCACAAGCACGTAATGTACATGGTCCCATGCACCAGCTCGCGAAAGACACGACACGGTCTCTTGTCGTGCATTGTGGGCTTGTTGCCCACCACCTCTGTGAGTGGCACGACATAGTCCCGGCCACTAGGCCGAGCATCAGAATAGAGCCAACGAGGGTCTTTCCACAGGTATCTAGCTGCCAAGAACCCAGGATCATGTGGAAAACCACTCATCAGCCGCCCAGGGACTTTCAAGACCGCCAGTGGCCACGACTGAGCCCGCCGGTGTCTTCTGTCTTCAGGGAGGTGATTCTGCCTAATGGCAAGGCTGGATCCGACGAGCTGAGGCATGGATCAGTACACGTTACGGGCATCGCCACCCGCTGGCAACTCATTAGCCAACGAGCCAGGCAGCAACTGCCACATGACTCGATAGCAGCCTCTGTCCCTAGCACAGTGGCTCTTTTCTCCGTAGCTCTGCCCACTGCGTCACCCCACAAGCTGTCGTTGACCACACCATGCACGCTGCTGAAAGCTAGAAGTGTCTATGTGCCAGCAGAACTGTCGCTAGCCACCACTTGAGACGTCGGCTTCTTTTGTCGTCAGTATGGTGGTTCCTGGCCACAACGACTTTCCTCGCTGCAGTAGTGCACCATGCACACTGTGCATCTTGCGAGCACCCCGAGAGAACTAGCTTAAGCTGGCTTATTCTGTTGCCGGCATGGCGGTCCCTGACCACGGTATTTGCCACTGAAGTTTCTTGCTCCCAGTACTCGCCCATAGGATGTTCCTTACCATTCCCTCGTGGCCAAGCACAGTTCTGTACGAGACTTGTGATGATCGTGAGCTTATGAGGTCAACAGTGGTCATCACCTAGCTCGCCGACTTCTTCTGCTACCAGCGTGATGGCTCTCGACCACAATGACGTCCCTCGCCAACAACACAGACGCTTTACCTGTCGAGAAGCTCTTCGCGAACATTGCTGAAACTTTGCACATCCTGGATGCTTCATCGCCACCTTCACCAACTTTGTACATCCTGAATGCTCCATCGCCCACGGAGACAATCTCAAGCAACCCATGGGGATGGTCAACTGAGAGGAGGTGAGCAAAAACACACTGACAGACCACGCAACTGAATGTGGCAAGCAAAGATGGCGAGCAACAACACACGTGTATAGGGACAGACCACTAGCTCCATGGCGAGCAAAGGTGGTGAGCAAACAATCTTGGCAAGAAAGAGTTCAGATGCGAGATTTATTATCTGATGGAGCATGGCGAGCAACAAACGGGTGGACAATAATTCCATGACAGGCAACTAATTATGGCAAGCAACCGACAGTAGAGAAAATATCTCCCAGCCTCGCTCGAGTCAACATCTCGCCGCCCCATGGCGACCAAGGTTTCATGGCATAGGAGCTCCCTGCCTACAAACTACAAAGGAACCCCCTCGCCACTCACACCAGTGCTCGACATAGACGCACCTCGCCACTATTCGCCATGAAGCTTCCTAACATCCTCGCCCAAGCTTGCCACGAAAGATGGCAGGAGGACATCTTGCAAGCCTCACCTGAGCAGCTCACACGACCCTTGGTAGTGGACAACCACTCAAAGGCCGGCAACTGACTGTAGAGGGAAAGATGGCGGTACACTTTGATCGCCAGTTATAATCAATTGGGAGTGACGATTCACACAAGGAAATTATACTTAGGGACGAACATCTTCCATTACACAAAAAATACTTAACAGCAAACAACCTCAGTCAAGGAACAATTGAAAGCAGCAACTAATTTATTCTGGTTTATCTCTTCCAAACTCGATATTTTAAATTTATTTTTACTAACAAATTTGATTTTTGGAGATTTTCCCAACCAAAACTCCTCGAGGTTCCATGAGAATCCGAGTGGCTAGACACTCGGGAAATATATTTTGCTGGAAATCGCTCGTCGAACACGAAACACTTGCTGCAAAGCCCTTTTCGAGCACTACATAAGCATATTAATTTGTTTGCATCAGAATAGATCGCTTGGTATCGTGGGCATCCCAGCCCTTCATCAATGCTAAAGCATGACTACGTATGGGCATCGCCTGTGTGTCACCAGCCTTCACCACACTCTAGCGAAATGACTCATGTTTACAAATCTCAAATTTGGAATTTGTATTATGCTAACCTATTTAGTTTTTGGTGAAAACCTCTCAGGGTAGTCGAACTCAACCTCCCGCCACAACAATGCACAATCAAGCATCCTCCCAAAGATCAATGATAAGTACAAAAACTTGTGGTGCCAAGGAAAAATGGTGTAGAGATCAATAGATCACGCAACCTTTAAACACTAATGATGAATACAAAAACTCGTGGTGCCAAGGAAAAATGGCACTGAGGTTAACAGACCACGCGATCCTTAAACACCAATGACGAGTACAAAAACTCACGGTGCCAAAGAAAAAAGGCGCGGAAGTCAATAGACCTCACGACTCTTAAACACCAATGATGAATACAAAGACTCGCAGTGCCAAAGAAAAAGGGCGATGAGGTCAACAGACCACACGACCCTTAAACACCAATGACGAGTATAAACACTCGTGATGCCAAGGAAAATGGCGCGGAGGTCAACAGACCACACGACCTTTAAACACCAATGACGAGTACAAAAACTCGCGGTGCTAAGGAAAAAGGGCGTGAATGTCAATAGACCACGCGACTCTTAAACACCAATGACGAGTATAAAGACTCACGGTGCCAATAAAAAAAGGCGCGAATGTCAACATACCATGTGATCCTTAAACACCAATGACAAATCCAAAAACTTGCGGTGCCCACGAAAAAGGGAAAGGTCAGAGATCGCCCGACCCCACTCGTCTCTAATCGAGAGTCAACAAGTAGGGCAAGTTATCAGACTGTCCGACCTCCCTTGTGACGAACCAATAGGTGGGAAAGGTCAAGGACCGCTGGACCTCCCGGTTGAGTACATCTCCTGCCAAAATCGAGCTCCGCGCTCGCCCCTAACGCGGTCGAGTACATCTCTTTCCAAAATTGAGGTCCGCACTCTCCCCTAATGAGGTCGAGTATACCTCCTGCCAAAGCAGAGGTCCGTACTCGCACCTTATGCGGTTGAGTACATCTCCCTCCTATCTCTCCAAGCTGAGCTCCTCACCATTTAGTATAAAACAAACAGAAAATCCAGAACCAAACAAGAAATCAGTTACCAATTTTCAAAATTTATTATGCAAATTATTGACTTGAAAATTCTCAAGGCCTTCTTGACCAACAAATCGCCCTTAAGAATCGCATGCATCTATAGGGGTCAAGTGAGCTGCCTATAATTTAGTTTCGAGATAAGGCCATAAATCAAGCTAAAAAATAAAGTCATAAAGAGATAGGACAAGTTGACTCAGACTACTAAGATGAAAGACACATAGACATTCCTTCTAGTATGTTGTGCAATTTTAGGCATTAACAGTGTTTCTATTTTTAAATATAGAATATCCATCATGAATAGAATATAGTCAAAAAGTTAACATTTATATAGAACTCAATTTTATGGTATGTAAATCAACTTTCAGGTCATGGAAAGGATAAAAGAGAAGACGATATATGTATGATCTATAAAAAGAAGGTTTGGACTTTGGAGCGAGGAAATTAAAAGACAAAAACAAAATTGACACCAAAAGCAAAGAAAGCACTAATTTGTAGCGAACCCTTTTTTCTTCATTAATTAAAAAGAAAATTATTTTCACCATAGAAATTACTTTATTCCAATCAAATATCCAAATATAGTATTGAAATCTGATTTATTTAGATACATACGACCAAGTAAATGGCTAACCATTCTTAGTGTTCAAATTAACAGAAAATAAGAAAGCATTGATCATGTTCATCAAAATTTTTTCTATTATTATTATTATTATTATTATTATTATTTTCTTTTGCTAGACATAGATAGACAAGCTCCTCCATCACATGGAAGATCTTCTTTTAAGTGCTACTAATTAATTTCTATCCACGTCGTCATGGGTAACCAATAGAAAAAAAATAAATTTTATTTACAATCTTTATTTAAAGATTACATATGCAAGCCCTTCATTAAATAGAAAAAAAGTATAATTTTGATAAGAATATTATTATAATTTTAAAATAATTTAAAGATAAAATTAACTAAACTTATAATATAATTTTTAAATAAAGACTATACTTAACATTACTCTAAAAAAAATGTATATGGTTTTACACGAAGGAGAAAAAAAATATTGTTTTGTTTTATTTTCTCAAGGACTTTTTCATCGTTGAGAATACATATCCCCACGTTCTTGGGGTGGCTAGTTTGTAAAGGAATTACACGAGTATCTCACATGAAAATTGAAATGGCTTGCATATAATGTAAACATCAATGAAAATGTCATCTTGTGTAAATGAATCTCGTCCATTCATTTTTTAATGGGATATAATCATAATTTCTTAACTATATGTAACTCAACTTATTTATTATAATTGCAAATAAAGAAATCATATAGACCATGTGTTAAGTTATTCATATTACTTTTGTTTGGATAATTGGATTTTTATGAAAAATTAAGTGAAAAATCATGACGTGGGGAGAATCCAGAGACGATAGTACTCATCAGAAGAAGAGTTTGATCGCAGAGAATCCAAACCGCCAAGTATAAGAAGAATTAGTCCACCAGCATCCTAATACGGTCCCAAAGAATTAGTCCAATAAAACCCTAATTAATCTTCCAAATTCCAGATTCCGAAAGTTCTGTTCGATTCAATTCAACCATGTCGCAGTTCGACGAATTCACTCTCCATGAACCAGACCCGAGCCCAATCGACCCTCATGCACATTCCCATACCCAATCCCTCGATCCCCTCGCACGACGCCGTACATTTGTATCCTCCATCACCGACCGCAACCCTTTCGATTCCCAAAGCTACGACTCTGACTGGTTCTCCGATTTGGGCTCCACCTCGGACCGGGACGTGGGCCGCTTCCTCAACGACCTCTTCGAGCGCCGATCTGATGATGGTTATGATTTACACGCTTTCGATGTTCCTGGCTCGGGCTCCGATCCCTTTTCCGAGTTCGAGTTCGCAAATGGTGGCGAATTCGGATCGGATCAAGAGGAACTGCCGGGTATAGGGTTTGGATTTGAAATTGAATTCGATGCGCAGTACTCAGTTGGCGATGGTCTCCGCGTTGCTGGACTTGATTCTGAGTCGGACCCGAGTGTGGAATTAAATTCCGAGGATTCGAATTTTCGTTTGGACAGCTTTTGTTTGGAGGAGCAGAGGACTTGGTTTGAGGGTTTCGAATGGGAGGAAGTTGAGGAAGGCGTTTTTAATCAGAGAGAAAACCTAGGCATTATGGTCGAGGAGGTCGAGGAGTTATCGGTTGGTTCATCGGAAGAAGTAGGGGTGCGAAATCTTGAGTGGGAAATTCTATTAGGTGCGAATATGAGGTTAGAACGTGCATTTGATGCGGATTCAGATTCGGATTCGTATCTAGCGGCATTTCAGGATGAATATGATGCGGAACCGGCTGAATATGATACCATTTTTGGGCGATTTGGGGATAACGGAAGGGGCAGCCCTCCGGCAGCGAAAGGGGTTGTGGAGAATCTTCCTTTTGTGGAGTTAACGGTGGAGGAATTGCAGACTAACGCTTTGGTCTGTGCAGTTTGTAAGGACGCGATTGTAGTGGAGGAGAAGGTGAGGCGGCTTCCGTGCTCTCATTATTATCACGGGGATTGCATTGTGCCGTGGTTGAGTATAAGGAATACCTGTCCTGTTTGTCGGTATGAATTACCCACCGAGGATACGGAGTAGAGGGTTGGAGGTGGTGGTGGTGGTGGCAGTGGGGAAATGCGCGTCGAGGAGCTGGGCTTGCAGGTTAGCTAATTGCTATATTTGTTATCTCTGTGTAAATGCTGTTTTTTCGGATATAGTCTCATCTCTTTCTGAATTGATGAGAACGACGCTTGTAATGGTTTTGATGTACTTACATGTTATATAGCTTTTTATATTATTGGTTAGTAATCAGGGATTATATTAAAAAAGGCAAACACAAAGTTAATATATATAGCTCTTTATATATATTTCTCTGATCCGTAAATAAGAATTTTATTGATGAGAACTAGGCATAGCTTAGGTACACGGGACATATACAAGAGCAACACCTATACCTGATTGGCTAGGGATACAAGGAAATCATGAATGTTCAGACCATTGAAGTCTAGTACAATTGACCAATGGAGTAAAGTGTATATAGCTCTTTATATATAACTATCAAACATGCTCTTTGGAACTATTTTGGAAATAAATTACTCTTCGTGTGAGCTTAAGTGGTGCTTTTGCATTGTAATATGTATATTCATCAAATTTGATCGTGTTCATTGAAAGAAGTGTTCGATTTGTGATTCAGTGGCTATGTCCTGTATTTGTGCCCGTAGTCCTCGTGAAAGATTCTTAGTCTGCTTATATCTTGTCAATCTTTCCGCAGTTTGTCAAAGTCACAGTGGATATTCTCTTGAAATGATTTAGGTTAGTCTTTGCGAAATTCCGAAGGTCAATTGAAAATACTCCTATAGTTTAATGTGCATTAATGTTTCAATTTTGACAAATTATTGAACCTTACAAACCCAGCTATACATGATTTTATCAATTCTGACATTAATTTGGACAGTAGGATGGATATTTTATACTGAATCAATTTGATGTTGCTTGCTAAATTTGTAGTTTATGAGGAACACTTTAAATGATCAGTTGCTTCTTTGGTCCCATTTTGTTTGCCATTCTTTCCATTTTGGGGTGCCCATAATTGATCTTCATGTTCAACATCAAAATAATAATAACAATAACAATAATAATAATTCATAATCATGTCCCCAAACTTTTTGATAACCTAATATACCATACTTTATTAAAAATACTAGGGGTGCAACCTAAGTAGTTTGGAAGTATACAAACGATAAAATGCCAAGTTAGAGGGGGGAAGGGGAAGGCGAACATAAATTCTACAAAGGAGGAAAAGTGGTACCCAAAGAGGTTAATCGGTGCAACTGCACTGTGTCTGGTGTTTCCTTGGAAGACTAGCCGTTCCTTACTTTAGCTGGAAGAAGCTGTCCACTTGTGCTTTCTTTGCCAGATCCTCGAACTATAAGAATCCTTAGTTAGAATGACTCAGCACCTAGTGTTATGGGTGATTGTCCGCTCATACAAGGATGTGGACATAGAGGTTTCTTACTCTAGGATTGGTCTGTCACAATCTTCAAAGTTGTGGGCCTTGAACTCTTCCAAATACTCCACATTAGGCACAAGGGGGCCATCCTTCATACTTCTTCACACAAGGCTCCTCTTGGTTTACCCCCCATGTGGCCATTAATTCCACCTCCCGTTGGATCCCAAGAAAGTTGAAGGTCGAGGACCCACAAAAGGCCGAGCCACATATTAATGGAGCATCAAACGGTTGATAGAGTCCTCACTTTTCTTGCACCTACAACAATAATCCACCACCATGATATGCCTCCTCCTCATATTACCCATAATTAAAATTTTGTAGAGCTGCCATCCACACAAATTCCACTTTTGAGATAGAGCTTTCCAGCTATTTACTTTTCCAAGGATTGTTCGGCCAAAAGGTTTAGGATTTGATAAAAAAGAATTAACCCTTAACCCCAAACTGTTTTTTACCCTAGAGTGGATCCACCACATTTCATCCTCACATTTTCCCCTTATTTGATGTGAATATAGGAGGTTGGGGAGCGAAGAGACTGATTTCGCTTCCCAATTCCTGCACTTGTCTGATAAAGGTGAGACTCCATGGTTGAATCTCTCCTTTATGTTTTAAAACTAAGACTTACAAGGACTTGATGCTTACTTTGAAGTTTTGAACCACTCCGAACAAAAGAGGGAAAGCTTATGGAAACAATGTCCTTCTGTTTTCAAGTGAAAGAAATGTTTGATGTTCCCCCGGCAACTTGAATATGCAAATATTGACACCCAAAAGGGCATGTAAGAGTAAAATATAAGTTTTGGAGGTTTTATAAAGAAAAATTGCTCATGTTGAAATCATTTCTGTAATTATATATTCCTACTGGGAAAGAGCTTAGGAGATGGTTATGGTCTGTCACCTTTTATAAAGGTGGAGCTTAAGTAAAATGTCAATCTTGAAGATTAAATGGATCATTTATTAATCTTCATAGTTAAAACTTACCGAAAAGAATAATTGTGGAAATAATTTAAAGGTTTTAATAAGGAATTTTATCAGTAAATAAGAATTTTATTAAAATAGGCGAAGTCAACTACATGGGACATATATCAGAGCGACACCTATGCATGAATGTCTAAAGATACAAGGAAATCAAATACGTTCATGCCATTAAAGTCTATTACAATTGACCAATGGAGTAGAGTATGAAAAAATAAAGTTCTAATCTCATCCATTGTCGGTTCATGATTCTCAAAACTTTGACCATTCTTCTCCATCCATATGCACCACCATTGACAGGTCGGTATCATCTTCCACATAGTTGCAATGTGAGTGGTACCTCGGATGCCTTGCTAGCTGGCCAAAAAATACACGACCCTTCGTGGCATCACCCAATGGAGCTCCGCTCTAGCATGGCTACGTCACATTGCAATAATAAGGCTTGATTTGGATAGCAAGAGCCTCTCATCCTATCTCATCTCAATATACAAACACCACCAACACAAACACTTTTTAATTTCAAACCTTCAACTTTTTCATCTTATATTATTTAATTATTACAACTTGTCCAAACTTTCAAACTAAACACAAAAAATAATTCAACTTATTCAAATCTCAAAACAAAAATAATATTAAAAAAATTTATTTTAATAATATTTGAACTTCATTATATTTTTATTCAACTTTTTCGCTCCTTTTCCAAAACTCTATAAAACAACGTAACTCAAACTATTTCACTATTACTCACAAACCATTTCAATGCTATTCATAGATAATCTCATCTCACTATTAAAACGAGGCCTAAATGATACACGAACTCCCCCACTGTTCTTGCACATATAACAATAACACTAATCCAAGACAATGAGTTGGCGTTTCTGTAGATTTTCTAAGGTGAGAATCTTCCCTAATGAAGCTTTCCATACAAAAAAAGAAGCTTTTAGGGGGGCTTTGGTCCTCCATATGTTCTTCCATGGGAACGATCTTGTAGAATGTTTCCTTAGGGACTTATAATATGACTGTATAGTAAATCTTCCCTTCTTGGATGGTGACCACAAAATTGTATCAACTCTAAGGAATGTGATATTCCATTGGGGAGAGGCAGTAGAAAGATCCATGAGTTCTGCTACTGAAGCCTCCTATCTTCGTGTGATGTTGTATATTGTTGGATCAGCTTCCTTAAGGACTCAATCTCCACACCATAAATCAGTCCAGAATTTAATTCTGGAACCATCCCCAACTGCAAAATGTGTGTATCGATGGATGTTTGTTTTGCCTCTTCGGATTTGTTTCCAAAGCCCCACCCCATGAGGTCCGCTCACCGCATTCAAGCACCATTCACCCCACAATTCACCATTTTTTAAATCTATGATAACTCTCCACAAAACTCCCCTCTCCTCGTGGTATCTTCATAGCCACTTACCCAATAAAGCCTTGTTGAAAACCAACAAAATTATGAATTCCCAGCCCACCTTCACTTATTCCCCAAAAAAAAAAAAAGAAAAAAAAAAGAAGGAAATCTCGTTGAAACTTCTTTAACCGATAAACCACCTTGCATGGTATTGGAAAAAGAGCTAAGAAGTAGGTAGGTAGATTGGAAAGAGTATTTTTTTATCAACATAACTCTACCACCTTTGGACAAATAAATTCTCTTCCAACTCGCTAGTTTCTACTCCATTTTTTCCAACACCCCGTCCTAGATGGACTGTGATTTGATGGAGGCACCCAAGGGAAGACCGAGATACTTCATTGGCAAGGTGGAGACTTTGCACCCCATAATGTTGGCGAAGCTGAAAACACTTGGAACATTTCCAATTGGAACTAATTCTGACTTGACGAGATTCACTTTCAATCCTGATGCTGCTTCAAAACAAAGTAGAAGAGCCCTCTTGAATGTGATTGTGACTAGCACCGCATAATACAAGAGTATCATCCACAAATAAGAGGTGGGTCATCTCAATTGTGTCGATTCTTGCATCCCTTACTACAAAGCCAGATAGAAATCCACCTTCCACAAGACCTGCAGTCATTTTACTAAAAGTTTCCATTATGAAAACAAACAGTAGTGGGGATAGGGGATTATCTTGCCTCAATCCTCTCGAGCTTCAGAAGAAGTCCCTTGGAGTACTGTTCACCAAAATCATACTGTGGATATACAAAATTTGATCTAAGAGCACCATCTCCCTCCACGTCCACACCTCTCAAGCTTGTGTACCAACAAATTCCAGTTTACTCGATCATATGCCTTCTTCATGTCAAGTTTACATAATAACCCTGGAGCACCGGACTTGATGCGACTCTCCAAGATTCATTGGCAATGAGGACACAATCAAGGATTTTCTGACCTTGTATGAAGACATTATGGGGGTTGGAAATGATCTTCCCAAATACCGTACTCAATCTATTAGCCAAAACCTTCGAAAGAATTTTGTACATTCCACTCACCAAGCTAATAGGGCGAAAACCTTAATTTCCACCACTTCCGGCTTCTTTGGAATAAGAGCAATGAATGTAGCATTAAGACTTTTTTGAAAGCCCCTCGTTCATGAAACTCATGGAAGAAGCTCATGTTGTCATCTTTAACTACTTCCCAGCATGCCTTAAAGAAAGCCACAGTGAACCCATCCAGACCTGGAGCTTTATCACCTGCCATACTTCGCACTACCTTGCAAACCTCCGCCTCCTCAAATGGTCTCTCTAGCCAACTTGCTTCATGGTGATTGATCGACTAAAAAATAAGACCATCCAGGCGTGGTCTCCAAGAGAATTGTTCCGAAAGTAATCGTTCATAGAAGTTGGTAATATGATCCGTGATTCCAAACGGATTTGATGTAATCCTCCCATCTACTAATAATGACTCAATGACATTGTACCTTCTATGCGAGTTAGCCATGCGATGGAAGAACTTGGTGTATTTATCCCCTTCTTTTAGCCATAAAGCTCTCGATTTTTGTTGCCATGAAGTCTCTTCCATTAAGGAAAATTACAACACCCTTTTCTTGTCTTTATAGATGCTAGGCATAGCCTACCAAGTAAGCTGCCCCATTGTTTGCGAATTTCTAAAATAGATTTTAGATCGCTTTTGTTGTTGATTCTATATGAACAGTTCTTTTAAACTACTATCAAATTCATTAAAGTCAGTCGGGCACTGGATTTGAGGCCTGGTTCATGTGTTTTTATGAGTTGTGGTTGTGAGTTTTGTGATTGTACCAGTGCTTAATGGTCCTATATGAGCACAACCTAATATTTAGTGATTGATATGTCACAAACAGGAAACTTATTGCATTGTTTATAAGTAAGCGAGGATTTTATTAAAAAACACAAAGGGCATAGCCCAGGTAAGACTTTTTGCATTTATCTCTGTTGTAATCTTAGTAATGCTTGCCAAAGTTGAAAAGTTTTATCTAAAGTCCTTTGTTTGTTAAGTCATCCAAAGTTCTTGAACTCTGTGGAAATGGTTGTTTGTTTTTTTTAAGTCCTTTGTTTGTAGAAGGAAATATTTGTGGAAGTGGTTGTTATTTATTATCTTTTAAGCAAAAAAAATTGCTTAACTAGGGAGAGGATTGACAAAGGTCTGTTCTGTTTTAATGTAAATATAGTTTGCCAAAAGTCATCTCTCGTTTAAATGATTTTGAGAAGGGTCATTAATCATATCCAGTTGACTGTTCTTTCAATTCGTTTTTTCCCTCCAAAAAATACAAGGGACCTCCCTATATACTGAAATTACATTTTACCTCCCTTGCTTCTCAAGAAAGTGGTGCTAAACCTCCCGCTGCTTCAGGTTAAATCTAAGTTGTTAACTATTCAATCCAAAGTAATAAAATATATACGTGTGATTTGCATGTGACTCAGACTTATCGTAGAAATTTGTCTTCAATTGTCTTAGACCACCACTCTCTCTCTCTTTCTCTCTATACACTCAATATGGAAACGACTCAGGATGAAGAAAGGTCGGTTGGTTTGTGTAAAGGACGAGCTGAATTTTTCTGGCGGAGGAAATGGGGATTCTGTTTGGGCTTTTTGACTTGCGGAGAAGATTTTTTTTTTTTGACAAGTGACTTACGGAGAAGATGAGGGAGAAGAACTTGGTATTGAGCATGCTATTTGTGAATCAAATTGCTTCTGTTCTGATTACCATAGCACTCTCAACTCCTATAAGTTCCCATTTGAAATTTCACTTAGCATGTAGGAATCTTGTGTTTGGCCGGATGAGAAAAGGTCGGTAATGGGTTTCTGGATTGGATACACACAACTTTTTTAGAGACCAGGAAATCTGATTCTTCTAGCTAGGCAGATAATCACTCCAAGTTTCCTGCACTCGAGTATTCCTTCTGCTTTTTCTGGGAGTCGTGCATTTTATTTTGTCGTGGTTAAATCTTAAGCCAAGCTGTGGAGTTAAACGGGAAATAGAACTCTGGTGCTAAGACACAGAGATTTGAGTGGCACTAATTTTAAATTTTGATGGCAAATATCATTCGAAAAGATCACTTGGGCAATTACGGGTTATATTATCTGATGTACTTTGGAGTCCATTTGTCACTTTCTATTCTATTTGGGTCTACAGCTTGAGAATGTTGCTAAACAATATAACTTTCCATGCTTTCGAGTAATTGGCTGATCACTAGCTTTACTGATTTGGGCGTGTTTGCCAAAGGGGTTACTAACCCCGGTTTAGAAGAGTATAAAACGCTCTAATAAGCCGCAGATTTGTTGGGAAGCTCGGTTTAGAATCTTTAGATGATATTAAGCGAATAAGTGGCAGAATTTTCCCAGAGGGACACTTAGGGGTGTAAGTCTATTGGTCCGGACCGGAAAAACCAACTGGATTGAATGGTTCGGTCTGGACCGATAGTTGGTCTCAGGGTGTGATTTTTTTGGACCGGACCGGATTGAACCGAGACAAATCAGATGTGTATATATATATTTTTAGATTTATATATATATATAATATTATTTTATATAGTAATATAAATTAATTATGTAATTTTCATCCAAGTAATCTATTGATCATGTATACAATAAATTAAAATTCATTAACCATATATAAAATGTTAATTTAATGTAACTAATTTAATTAATTTTGTCAAAAACAAGAAAAAAGAGAAAAAAAATGTTCATCGGCTGAATCAGACCAAATGGACTGACTAAACTGATAGCTAAGTTCGGTCCAACAAAAATGATGGATCAAAATTTTCGATCCATGACCTTCCCTAGATCGGATCAGACCAGACCGATTACACCCTTAGGAACACTAATGCTGTTAAGAGTTAAAGAACTGCATTATCTGCCGCTGCGGGGTGCAGGGAGATCTCGCCAGCATCTGGGGCTTCAAGCGGAGGCAGGGGCAGGATGGGGTGGAACCCCCAGCCTTGCCCCACCCGTTTGTAATATATCTATATTATATATATATATATATATATTATAATAC
Source organism: Juglans regia (assembly GCF_001411555.2). NCBI lineage: Eukaryota > Viridiplantae > Streptophyta > Magnoliopsida > Fagales > Juglandaceae > Juglans > Juglans regia. Next base: position 6,750,680 of record NC_049901.1, on the reverse strand, counting down.
ATATTATATCAAAAAAAATATTCTGGCACAAAACGACGTCGTTTTGTGCATGAGTATTTTTTTTAATACCCCTGTCGATGTTTTGATTATGGGTTAATACCCATTCGAAGACCCCTAACCCTTGTTTATCTTCTTCCTCGCGATTCCTCTCTCTCTCTCTCTCTCTCTCTCTCTCAAATTCGCCATTTACCTCATCAATCACCACCGTCATCTTGAGGAGTCGTCGTCGTCGTCGTCTCAGATTGCCATCGTCGTCTCAGTCTCAGAGTCGGACGAATGTGTGGCTCACTCTCGAATCTACCCCCAATTTTATAATTTATTATTATTATTTGTGGATAGAGATTGGAGGATGAGATTAAAGGAGGATGAGATTGTGAATTGTAGATGATTTGATTGTGCATGTAGTTTTGTGAATTGCTTGATTGTGCTCAATGTGCTGTGAATCACTGAATTGCTGTCGAGATTGGAGGGGCAGGAGGCGAACGGTTGGAGGTCCACCCCTGCACCCCCATCAACGGACGGGGTACCCCGCCCCCGCATGGACGGGGTTGGAGCCTGGGGAAAAATCCCAACCCTTGCCTATGCGGGAGGTTGGGGGCGGGATAGGGGTGGCCCCGCCCTGTAGGGGGCGGGTAGCACCCCTATCTAGGAGTGTTGTAATTGGTGATAATAATAACCTCTAATTCTTGTGTTACTTTCTACCACAATTGCGTTAGCAGACGTAGAAGGGTTATCTATATATTGCTTGATTTTCTATACTTATTCTACTTGTAGGGCTACAATAGGGTTGCACTTAATTCTACAACTAATGTTACGTATTTTGATACAATCGAAGGTTATGTCAACTGATGAGCTAATATGAAACACGGGCCCCCAAAAACTTCGGCTTTTTGTCCAGTCTAAAATGTCCGTTGGCTGTCTCTATGCTTGTGTGAGATATAGAAAGTGGTGGGGTGGAGACGGGTCATTTCACGGCTGGTAATGCAGTCCACTCACAAGCGTGGTGGATGATGTTCAGCCATTTCTGCCGTTTTTGCTTGTTCTTTACATTGATTGCTTGGAACACCAATGGCTGATGCTGCAATCCAGACATGATTTAATTTCTGACGACTAGCAGAGAGATTTGAATCGTGGGTGTTCTAGCAAGCACACCAATTGGTGTTCAAATTGTCGTATTCGTATATTTGTCACCCCTTTAACCATTGTAGTGTCATTTCAGGCGCCAACATCTTCCCATTTCTTTGGTTATGATCATCAGCATATCGTTTTCGGTCTCTGAGAGACAATTGCTTGGGTTGAGATAGGGATAACAATATGTGACGTAACCCATGAATTTAACATGAACTCGATACGAAATTAACGAGTTTGTGTTTGAGGTTAACGAGTTCGGATCAAAACGGATTGACCTGTTAAGACACGATTCATAAATATGTCAATAACGGATAAACCTAGTTAACACGAAATCAACTCATTTTGACCCGTTTAAAATTTATTTCAAAATTTAATTATTATTATTATTAAATTGTAATATTGATATTTTTCAGTATGCTTATGTTTTTATTGTTGAGATTATAATTTTAGACTTTTGTTCATATTTGTTATTGTATAGATTGAAATATTGGTTTTATTTATAAGAAAATTTGAAAAATATTGATATATATTTTTTAAGATATTGTAGTTATTAATAAATATAGATTTTAACTTTTATGTGAAATTATGTTAATCATGTCAAATGAGTTATGTATTTTAGTTCAATTCATTTACATGAAAAAAATATATTTAAATGAGTTGTGTTGTGTAAACATATTTTTAATTAATTATTAAAAGGGTCAAAATGGGTGACATGAAATGACCGATTATCTAAATAGGTTGGGTTAAGGTTTAGAAGTTTGACACGTTTAGCTTAACGGATTGGATTCGGATTGATCTATATAGTCAAATGTTCATGACATAACACGACATAAATACAGCCCGAAGGCACGATTTGCCACCCCCTAGTTTGAGGTTCGGCCCTATATCTTGTTGTGATTACGTAATTAAGCCTTTATAAATTGGAAAATGTTCAGCTTGGAGTCTCCATTTTGGATCTCGAGCATTTCTATCGATACTATTTTTTTTATTTAGTGATTAAGTTTTTTTTAATGATGTTGTAAATTTTTTTAAAATGTTTAAGAATATAAAAAAAATGTATGAAAAAAAGGAATTTAGTCTTGTTCACTCTTACAAAACTTCTTATTTCATTTTATTTCATTATTATAATTTTATCAATTTTTCACACAAAATAAAATAAACAATTCAATTTTTTTAAATCTTAAAATAAAAATAGTATTAAAAAATATATATTTTAATAATATTTGATGTAATTTTTAATTTTTATCTTAATTTATTTCATCTATTTTTCTTAACCTTATCAGAACATTTTGTCGAGCTATACCAGCAGTAGCTAGGTGTAGCGCATGATTCTTTTAAATTAATTATTCAAATCACTAATACTGTTTGAAAAAAAAAAAAGAGATACCATCTAGGTGATCTTGGGCACCTTTTACTGTTGTGAAGTATTCTTTATATGTATATATTGGGTTGGGTTATATTTTGTTATTCTGAAAAGAAAAAACAAATTGAAAAAGGAAAATGTGTAGGTTTTATGCAATTTGCTCTCCTTCGCTTTTCACAAGGTCTTCAGGTGATCTGCAAGAGTGCCAGACCAATGTCTCATTCGGGGCATATATATATATATATATTTTGCTCTTTTATTTTAATGGTTTATGTATTTATTTTTTTTAATTTTTTTACTTACTAATTAAAAAAATGATTATTAGTATATTGATATATATATATATTTTTTTAATTTTAAAAAAATGTTTAAAGATATTAAAAAGATAAATAAAAAAGATAAATTTGTCTAGGTGACACGGCCAGTAGTTACGACCAGACGGCAACCTAACATAACTATATATGTACTGATGTCGTACAGAAGCATGCAAGTGCTTTCGATTCTTATAAAAACCTAGTTTTAATTTAGGCTCACTTATTATTTCTCTTACAATATAGCAGTACTAGATCAGTTTCTATTTTCTAATCCAATTTTAAAGAAATCCCTTCTGTAATAGTTTTTTAGCCTCGCATAATTAATCTATATATATATATATATATAAAGGGATTTTCTCTCTTTCTATCGGATTCTCCCTCATGTGCTCATCCACTTTCCCTGCATGATTATGTTATTAAATAAAAATAAAATAAGAAATAGAATTAAGTTAAAGTTACTTAATAGAAGTAGGTAGGCATATCTAATTAAGTTAGTGATTTTAAAGAGAAAAATAGTAGTCTTTTAATTAATTTGCTAATGCATTGTTTTTTTGGTTTCTTAACTAATTAATGTTGTTTTTAGTTTTGTATTCAATGGATTCATAAAAGAGTATTAAATTTTATAGTCTTTTTAGTTGCGACTGATCTTGATACAGGTTGGTTATTGGAGAGAGATGGGTGAGAAAATTAAGACACTACTACTCAACCCTATTAATTATGATAATTGATATTGATAATATTTTTAGAGTTTTGCTTATTATATAATGGCTCAAACCTATGTCAACTAATTTGTTATATTAAATATATTTTATTTAATATATTTAGTTATTTGATGCGCGATAAATAAATATGACTGGTTAATATTGACTAACATATATGATTAAGATGCTTAATTATGCAATTGAGTCGTTGAATTATTGGAGTCATGAATGATCTAAACCAAAGTTATCTAATCCTTGTACCAAATCAAAAGAGTTGCTTATAAATCCACCCACATCTCCATGATCGATGATCTGTTTCAACTATGAAATGTGGGTACGTCACTAGCTAGCTAGTTAGCAATTAAACACATTACAAAAAGCCAAAAAAAAAAAAAAAAAAAAAAATACAAAGAAACAAAGTTAATGTCGTTTTCAGTAATGGAGAGAGAGTCCTATGGCTCTGGTAGCTAGTGTCCACATGATGAGAGGCATGCAATCAAACAAAGCACTCACTCCCTCTAGAATTTCTGTGATCATGTTATAAATTTGTGTGGTCCTCAAGAAGTGGCTAGCTCTAGCTCTGGTACAAATTTTTTATAGATTCTCCCAACCCCATTTGATTCGGAAGATATTTCTTTTAGGGTCGTGGGGCCTAAAGTTTATTATTACTTCAATCATTTTGAGGTTGAAATTTAATGTTTATTTAGCAATGGTACTAGTACTGGCAACCTTTGTTTTGCTTTTGCCTCTGGCCGGACGTTTGCTTAATTGCTTGCTTTTATATCTTATAATATCTGCTTGCTTCTTGCTTAGTTTTGGTTACATGAACGTCTCGTGGTCCTTGCCCTCCCAACTTCATTAACCCTACACACACCCACAGGGTTACAGTTCCCATGCACATTGCATTGCCTCCCCCAATGTATATGTATCATGTGTGTGTGTATATATATATATATATTATATATAATATATATATATATATATATAGAGAGAGAGAGAGAGAGAGAGAGAGAGAGAGAGAGAGAGAGAGAGAGGAAATCAAAGATAGATCAAGTTGAATATTTCGTAATTAATTCTATCCATTTTGTAAGGTACTCTTGGGTGTGCTTGGCTTCTCTCGTAACCAAAAAAGAAAAAGAAAAAATGTTTTGGGTCCAAGATATATAACTCCTCCTACATTTTATGCTTAAAAAAGATGATGATATCTTTGTACCATGATGACAAGAAATATTTGTCAAGAAGAACTGGATAATTGGGAACGTAGAGTTGGTGAGATACTTGAAAGACACCGTGTTAGATCATATATATATATATATATATATATAGATCAATAGTGTTGGAGGATAGCTAGCTAGCTAGATGCCAAACAAACAAAATCAAAAGAAGCATGCATATATATATATATGTAGGACAACATTGAAACTACCGACGATCAAACGAGAATATATATGCAACAACCGCAGGTTGCCAGAATCATGAATGTCTCGAGGAAAGGGTACATATCGCCAATTATACCATTCCATGGATATATAATATATAATTAATGAGGCGCATATATATATATATATATATATTTATATCACGATTAATGTAGTAGTAGTACTACTTGATGATTAGAGGATCTTTTGTTTTCACACTTGTCTAGATATTGGAGTACTGCGGCAGAGCCTGCAGGCGTGTCGAGCTCAGGTTGGGGGATTGAGTCGTCGGAAGGTTCATGCAGGCGACCAGCTCGAGCGGGGGAATCTTCTGCCTTTATCTGATCAGCACTTTTTATATTTTCTACTGTTGATAATCTAAACCAACCTAATTCTTTGTTTAATACAAAATAATAGGTTAGTGGGCATTGGCAAAAAACGACATTCATTCTTTATTCATGATCCTTAATTTTATTTGGTGAAATATATATTTAATAATATTTTGTTTAATATATACTAAATTATTATACTTTGGTTAGTGGGCTGCATTGATCATAAAAATGACATTGATCTTATTAATTCCATTATATATAAATTATTAATTACTATAAGGTGAGATTAATTATATTAATTATGTCTCACGCATTTTGCTATATATATATATATATAGTTCATAAGCAGGAACCAGCTTTGGAAAAATGACCAGTATTCCAGTAATTAAAGTTCTCTCATGATATATACCTAAAATAATCAATTAGTATTGGTTCATAATTATAATATCAATTGGCCTTTTCTTCTCTTTGATTCCCATCTGTTTGTTGTTTTGCTATATATATAGAGAAAAAAATTTGTAATCGTGAATTATACAATTGTCGTGTAATCGTTTTGAAAAAAATAAATAAAATATCATGAGACTCACATGAAAAAAATTAATTTTTTAATAATAGACCCTACTCTTTTTTAAAATGACTAAGCGGTGTTTATACACTTAATGATTGTATATAGAATTATTCATATATATGTGTATTGCATATAATTCAATATTGTTAGCTCGTTATAATGATCTATTAATTGTGTCAAACATTTCAGTACCGATACTGATCATGATTTCTATGATGCTGATCATCATCAAAAGCCATGTGCATGCAGAAGAATTACTAGACTTAATTCATGGGATCAATTAATTGGCTTGAAACTGCATGCGCGCCTCCCTGATCACCATATATCCAAGTGAGTTAGGCCTAAACCAAAAGCACAAGTAGTACTAGTTGCATGCGATGGAAGACAATATAATTAAGCTGCAGTACCGCCGGATAACGACAGAATGATCTCCATTATTAAAAATAAACGAAGCCAGCTTGGTCATCACCCAGCCAGCTCTAGTCTTAGCAGCCCAACCAATACATTTTCCAAAGTAGATACATGGATATATAATCTAAGACCACAGGTAAATGCCATATACGAGACAATTGTAGCAGCAGCAGCAGCAATTGATATTAACAATGACGAGGACATCATGAATTTAACCCTAAATTCTCTTAAAAATAACCCAACACTTTATTGTCCACATTCTGAGTGGATCATCAAGACCTTATGTTAAGTACGTAACCAAAGTAATTAAAGTACTGTTGCTGTGAATCATGTGCATGCGAGTAATAATATATTAGTCATACACTAGAATATTATTGCACCACTAACCATTATATATGAGAAATAATATTTACAGGTTTAGAATATGTAAGTCTCTCGGGTATCATTTTTTAAAAAAGTGGGTAAGTTTGAGATCACCTTCATGAAAAAAATTAAATTTTTAGTGATTGATCTCATTTTTTTTTTTAAAAAGAGAGCACGAGATTTATACGTTCTAAGACTATATGTAATATTACTCTCTATATATATAGACGATCGTGTCCAATGTGCACATCAAAACTAAGATGATTATCTTATTGAGACACAAAAAAGTATAATATAATTTATTCATTTTGGCTAAGAAGGAGAGATTTTATTTACATATGATAAAAGTGGGCAAAAAGGAGAAATGATGAATTAGGTCTTGTTGGTACATGCATATGGTACCTGGTGACGGGTTCATCCCCTTACAACCAATAATCTCTTGAGATCTCATGACCTCACAAGAAAAAACAAAGTAGCAAAGTAACATGATTGGTTGTTGGGAGGAATTTTTGGGTGACCGCACGTGGCTTGTAGCACATCATGACAAAGCGTACCGATTTAAGGCATGATAAAATTCAAATAGAAAAATATCAACGCGTAATTTATTAAGATTTTCTTGACCATGTGATCAGAATTTCATGTAGAATAAGTTGCAGTTTAAATAGTAAGTTTAAATAAAAGTTAAATAAAATATTATTTTTTGATATTATTATTGTTTTGTAATTTGAAAAAATTGAATTGTTTATTATATTTTGTATGAAAATTTAAAAAAATTATAATGATGAAATGAGATAAAATGAGTTGGGATTACTTTTCAATCCAAATGGGACCTAATTGTTGGTAATGAAAATCTTCCCATTTATAATTTAAAGAAGTGCTACACACACATATAAGTTTTACAAGTGATACGTTAGATCTATTATCTATTTTGTAATAAAGTTAACTTTATAATTTGTTGAATTATATCAAATCATGTTAGTTTATAGATTTATTTTTATAAAATTCTTTTGTAACCAAAACATTTCTCTATAACTTATATATCTCTTTTGGTTATATAAATCATCTCAACTCATCTCATCCAATCACTATAGTTTTTTTAAATTTTCACATAAAAATATAATAAATAATTTAATTTTTTTAAATCTCATAGTAAAAATAATATTAAAAAATAATATTCAAACAATATTTTATTCAACTTTCATCTCATCTCATGTTCAGTATTGTTCTTTTGTATCTAATTTTAACCTAATATTCTTGAAATTATATATGGCTACATATGATAGAAAATAGAATGTTAAACACTCATCAAACGTGGGTAGATGAATTAAGGGCTCGTTTGCATTTAGAGAGTGTTTCATCTCATCTCATCTCATCATTAAAATTTTTCTAAATTTTCATACAAAATATAATAAACAATTCAACATTTTTAGATCTTAATTCAAAATTTTCAAATTCTAAAATAATAATAATATTAAAAATTTTAATTTTAATTTTATCTCATCTCATCTCATCATCTCATCTTATCTTATCCTATCTTATCTTTATCTCATATCAATATCCAAACTATCACTTAATCTTAATCTTTACAAACTTAAAAGAATCCAATTAGATTAACCGGATGATCATCATGAGACTCTCATCTATCTCCCCATCAGTAATCGTATCAGCAATCAACAAACATTAATGAAGGTTGGCTTAGTGGGGTGCACACTTGGTACCGAGCTGAGAACACCTTCAAAATTTGCCACCGCCCTTTATGGGTGGGGGAGGCAGAAAAAAAAAAAGCCTCCAAAAAATTAAAGTGTGAAAATTTCTAGAGGGCTTTTGGTTGAGTTGACAGGCTGAGCAATAGGGTTAGAAGGTGGTGCACTAAGCACCCACGCGCGCTCGTTAGCAAGGGACCCACGGGGTCACATCTATCATGCGCCCGCGTTTTTCTCGTCCCTCTTGCCCATCTCTGCATTATTTGCTGAAATTATTGTTTTTTGGGTTTCTTTCTTTCTTTCTTTTTCTTGTAGTTAATTTGGACGGTGTTTTTGGTACGAAAAGGAGAGGAGTTAAATCAAAGCAACCTCCGTGCCGGACCCTAGCCGTTATTCTAGGGCACTGTCCCTTCCCATTCCTAAGGTCATCATCAATCTTCCCAAAATATCACTGTCATTGGCTTGGATGATAGTGATATTGGAAGGGTAAATTGGGTAGGGTGCAGAGAGATATGGGTAATGATTTTCAGAGGTAGATAAGATATGTAAGTTGGGTGAGGGGCTATGGCTCCTCAGTTGAGTTCTATTATCATTACTTTGAGGTCACAGAATTTTTCATGGCATACACACTCTGCCATTTGGTATAAACAAAATATACCGTGATGTCTATGAATTATGTTTTCCAGCAGACATGAGTTTGTTTAGTAAAACAATTGTCGGAATTATAAAATATCTCATAAAAAACAAGAGAGATACTTGTAATGCTTATGATATTAAGATCGAAAAATTATTTTCATCAGCTACTATTTACTGTCCCAGTCCCGACACATTATGAAAAATACCCCACATCCTGTGAAGAAAAAAGAAAGAAAGAAAGAAAGAAAGTGTGAAGTGTGAAAGTAAATAGTGACTGACGTATAATATTCATCTGTTTAGATGTGGTGTATGTACAGTGAAACTCACCACCCTCTTGCATCATCAGTGCAGACAAAAATAAAACATCATGTGTGATTTCTTTGGATTAGAGTGGGAAAAGAAGGGGGGGGTGGAGATGAGCCTATCTCCTGAATTCTGACTCGAGAATTTAGTGGGAAATGTAATATGATTTTAAATGTTATCCCTATTCAATGCTTTACTTAATCTGATCAAAATAGTTCTAACACAATAAATATTTCCAAGTACTTCTGGTCCAAATTATGATCCTGATCCTGGGTTTGACAATTTGTGTAATTAAGCACGAGTTTAGGCTAAAAGGCAGAGGAAAGAAAAATGAGGGGAAATTTAATATATTAAAAAAAAAAAAACGTGTCACAAAAAAAAAAAAAAATTGTTTGACAAAGCTGTTTAATAGCAGATAAAAGTACTTATTTCTGAAATCGTTGACACTACACATTCCCTGGCACGATAGTGGTCTTATTTGAAACTTTTGACAAACTGAAAGAAACACATTAATGCAATGATGCGCGCAGCAGCTTATGCAAAAGTCATAGTGAATAGGTTTGTGAAACATATGAAATTACTTATATAAAGATACAATAGTTAACGATGTAGTTAGTGATGGTAATTAATGTATATCTTATAAGTAGTATACAATAGTACTGGTAGGAAGGGTGAGGTCGGATTCCATTTTAATTACTATCTGATATGGAAAATCAAATCAGACTGAACAAACAGAAATTAGTAGTACTGTTCCCAAATGGATAAAGACTCCAATAAGAATATTACAGAAAATGGATCAGCCAAGTAGTTTATTTAAGATATTCAAGTGGGAGTGGTCAGGTTTCAGCTTGGAAAGTCCAAGTTAAGTGCAACATGATTGACCGTTTATTATGATTTTATTTGGATATATGGTATAATATATATACAGGTACAAGTAGACAAGAATGAGTAGTGATGTAAGCCTCCAACCACAAGCAAAAAGAAACTTGGGGAAATGGAGAAAAAAAAAAATGGAACAGGGAAAGAACAATCACAAGACAAGAAGAGAAATGTGAGTCTAAATCTGTCTAATGATAATATTGACCATTCGGTCCACTCATGGCTAAACCAGACCCAAACCCAGTTGGAGAGAGAGAGAGAGAGAGAGAGAGAGAGAGAGGGCATTTGCATCAATAGGATTTTGGCTCTGTATGCATTAGAAAGCTTTTCATTTAGTGGGAAGACTGCATTTCAAAGTACATCCCATTTTCTCTCTTTTGATTCCCACCACCATATAGCAAGAGTTTTGTACTCAGGTGACCCTAAGCTAGTGTCAAAGACCATAGCTAGCTAGTCCTCTCCATGTTTATGAATAAATCTACCAAAACTTGACCAAATTTCATATATATGTATATATATATGCTTGAAAACTTACTAGTAATTAGCTGATTGAATAATAAAAGTAAACCAGATTGACAGTAGTCGAACTGCACTTGATTTTCAATTTCATCCGCAACCCTCTTTAATTAGTGCAAGCTTATCCTATGCCTTTACAGCATAGGTTACAAATGCTTCGACAAATTTTGACACGCAACACTTACATTTTGTAATATAATGGCAACACCTTAACACTCTTAAATAAAATACGACTCATTAAGAAAAGTAATAAGGACAGATACTCTCTCTCTCTCGATTGCCACTTTTAATCTTTCCTATTAAAATCATGGTTAGCATTTGTCTTTGTCATACTAGACAGATATTCAAACCCTAAAAGAAGTGGCAGTGATCACAAGTACAAAGAAGAAGCCACCACTAAAAATTGGCTAACCTTTCATGATCATCTGTTGCGTTTTACTTATCAACTAATAGAATCAAATAGAATAATGGCTCTACTTTCATTCAACTTTATAAAAGTATAGTCATGCGCTAGTGCACTCATCGATCCATTGCTTCTTCATGTACTACTGCTTTCCCTTGAACTATATATGAATCCTCTTGCAGAAATCGGACAGTTTGATCAACGTTATAAGTAGCAGAATTAAGGTAGCATGGTTTCCTGTTAGCAGCAGCAGTACTCTAATATTAATGTAATTGATGTTTATGATTTTGCAAATTGACGTGAATATGGCTGATCTTTTGTTTTTCCTTCGTTGTGATGGCGATTTTGTTTTACATGTTGATCATCAACCAATGATTTGTTACTGGAATAATAACTTTCTGCATATTGCCAACTCGAGAGCTACTTGAGAAATGGACGTATATTTGGTAAAGGTTCACGTCACGACCATTTCACTTACTCCCAACTTCAAAGATTAAAAAAATAGTGCATTTGCCATTCTTTTTCATAAGATACATTCCCCTCCCATTTAATAATTAAGAGAGAACTGCTCTTAACTTGATTAACCTTTTTTTTTAGCCTTGTTAGGTACAAGTAGTTTGGTGCACCAAACTGCGTACCGATACTGACATAATTTTTTTTATTGAAAAGAAAAACAAAAGAATGAAAATTTTAAGAGAAGAAGAAAGTACGTCCTCTGTCTCACAAAAATTATTTCTATCACAATTCGCATGCACCGATTCATTAAACGGATGTCTTACATGTCAATATTGATACGCGGTTTGATACACGAACACACTTGCAAGAAGATTTTTTCCTCTTTTTTATTTTTTATGGAGGTTTTATGCAAACCCTCATTAATTAGCAGGTCATCGTGGACTATGATTAGTGCCTAAACATGTCAGATAGAGGAGGACTTTTATTGGTCGATGAAAATAATCAAAAGAATGAGGGTCAAGGCCTCTGTTAATCTATTATATTTAGTCTCTCATACAAGTGGTAATTGAGTCATCAAACTCAATATAATATTTCGTAGTTATGGATATAGTACAGAGTTTGCCATTCCCCCAACATCGATCTTTCCATCGGTTTCGATCCTTACGTGTCAAATGGTTCTATTGGGTGTGAGTTTTAAGTGAAAAACCATCTAACATGTATGTATGTATCTATCTGGCTTGGCAATAACACAACCAATATTTTAGATTGACTTCTTTGAACTCCATTTAATTCTCTCCTGTGCTTTCCTTCTGCCAAAACATTCTCACATCTTAATAATTGTACTCCCCACGAACTGCCTTTTTCTCTCATCTGATGTAAGCATATCTTTGATCTCAAAATGATTATCCACAAACACAATTGCAGCCCCCTATGCTTATGTCTCTGTATCATGGCACGCATGGTTACAATTAACCACTACATGATAACCTATGGATTGTTGTAGAGTTTCACGCATATATCAATATGGAGAAATGATAGTTGTAGTATTGAATGTGCAAGTGTCGCATAATTACTTTGAAAAAAGTAAATAAATAGAAGTCTACAGGAAAAAAAAATAATTTTTTAATAGTAAACCATACCATTTTTTAAAATAACTACACGACACTTACGCATTCTATGATTATATATAACATTACTCGTTAATATGTAATGACTTGCCACTTTCTTTTTTTGTTTTGCTTTTTGATTTTTGATTTTTGATTTTTTTTCTGAGCAAGGTGATGCCGTATGAAAGGATCATGGTGTGCATGATATATATTCCAATGGCATGAGATTTACGAAACTTCCCCCACAGTTGCTGACAGTGGGGCCATTCAACCTTTTTCCCATCCTATAAAACACCTGCTCTCCTCACGCTTTCCTCCCCCTTCAACACGAACAATATCAACTTCACCTTCCCTTCCAAGACCCTGCATTTTCTAACTCAAGTTCTAGCCATGCAGCCTAGTGAGGTTACAGCTCTTCATTATCTAGTCCCTCCAAACCCATCTCCATACCCTTCTCATCACTTTAGCATGTCTCAGAGTTGCACACCCGGAATTCAATTGAACCAATTTTCTAGCCCAATATACAATTTCCAGTTCCCTCAAGCTCAAGAATTCAACCCACAATCATCATCTTTCAGCAGCAATTCAACTTCTGATGAAGCTGATGAGCAACAACTGAGTCTTATCAACGAGAGGAAACAAAGACGGATGATATCTAATAGAGAGTCTGCGCGTCGTTCACGTATGCGCAAGCAGAAGCACCTAGATGAGCTCTGGTCACAGGTGCTTTGGCTCCGTAATGAAAATCACCAGCTCATAGATAAGCTGAACCATGCCTCGGAGAGCCATGACCGGGTGGTTCAAGAAAATGCTCAGCTCAAAGAGGAAGCTTCAGAACTTCGCCAAATGCTTAATAACATGCAAATCAATAGCCCCTTCCCTTCCTTGAGAGACCTGGAAGATGTTCCCTGCAACACAGCTTACCTTAGAGCTGAGTCATCAAACCAGTCTATCAGTACAAGTTCCATGGATCTGCTTGGCTAAATTATTAGATGGATGAAAAGTCCTAATATTATCCTCTTTCTCTTTTTGGTTCTTCTGTTTGTATGGAAGTGAACCAGTTTTTGGCTTGCTTTTTAAGCCGTAAGAGATTGCCGTTAAATTATAATAATATGTATGTTTTGAGCATTTTATTTTGATTCTCACACACACACACACACACACACATATATATATTTGTCTATAAATGATGCAGGCCAGCCTTCCAAGGGTTCTTCTATACATACTAAATAAACAAGAATCTAAGTTTATATCACCATATTAACATTAAAAGTACTACTGCTTGTACAGCCTAAACTTGAGCATATTAATGCTGGCACCACCTATATGGAGCACTCTCGGAGACTTCATCATGATCCTTCCATAGAAATTATTTCATGAGACATCGATTATCATGTACTGATCATCTGAAAACTGAACCAGTGGATCATATGCAATATATGTGAAAAGTATTCTTGTAAAAAATAAAAAATTCTATGAATTGTTGTGCAAGAAATGTGGTATTGATTATGTCAGGTGTGCTAGGGGGATCGAACCAGTGGCTTTGGGTGTTGGGGAGTTGGACATGACAGAGAAATAAAGGTAGTGAAGTGGGTTTTGGTAAACAAAACAAAAATTGCCATAAAAAGAAAAATATTTGGAAAAGCTTTCCACTGAATCCCAAATACTGTTTGATACTTTTGAGGAACACCCTTGACTGAATGTAATAGGAAATTATTTAACATTCAGCTATGCAATTTAATTCTGACTCAGGTTGGGTCCAGCAGAGTTTGTACGTGTTTCGGTATTTAAGCATAAGCTTACATATTATTTTCTAGCAAGATCTACAGAATTAAAAGCCTCAATATATATATATATATTTTATTTTCTCTTTGGTAATTAATCTTGTTCATTGCAATTTCCATTAATATCTGATGTTGGATATCTTAAATTTATGTGAAATCATGTCATTCAAGTCTCCGATAATGATTAAAGCACCCTCAGATAGTTGGACTCCTGGCAAGAACATAGGAGTTGACTCTTGGAATGTTAGCGGGTCACAGTTCCATATATATCGACTGTTCTGTTCTAAAATAACTTGGGACTGCAGTGGGGACAGTGAAGATGACAGATTATGCTCAGAGGTCAGAAAAAAGGTATTTTGAAATGAGAGAAGCTCCTCCTCTCCATCAACAACCATAACAACAATCGCCTTCAGAACCACTCACTATCTGAATTCTGGGGAGGAAAAGCTCAATTTTAAACCACCATATGTGCACCAAGTACCAAGGTCCCATCTTGAATTAACATGTTAAGCATACTTATGGTGGACTGGGGTCTATGCAACCATAGCTTTACAAGGCATTGGGAGTTTCTTAGGTTGTCCAGGATGACCCAAAAGTAACAATTATACATTCACTGATAGCAATAGTACTACTCTGTAAAGAACATGGTAACAAATGTCCCAATGTTTTTGACACATCTTGAAGCCAAACTCTTCAGATGCTCTGGCAGTTCACTTCCTAGCTCTTAAACAAATACCAAATCTGTCCCTTTGTAATGCATCACTCATTGCCTCAGACAATATATGAAGTGTTGGAAGATAGAGACAAAATAATAGAAGAGGAAAGAAGCACTCACACGTCGGTACTCTCTCTGTTGGAAGATAGAGACAAAACAATAGAAGAGGAAAGAAGCACTCACACGTCGGTACTCTGTTTTTCTCAATTCATTCAATATTGTTTCAGTACATCAATATATAAAACCAAAAGAAAATTCTGGAAATTAAATTAATGACATTTATGGCCTTTCAGATTCACTAGACGGTACACACCTAGATACAATGAAAATAAACTTTCCAGTTTTCACATATCTCGTAAATGAACAACTTAATAAATTGTGGCCTTTTGCAATAAATCAAGTTTAATCTTCAACATTCCCCCTTAAACTTGACATCTTTCCAACACCGATCATCATCCTCAACTTCTGAAATGTATCATATTTGAGAGGCTTTGTGAATATATCAGCAGCTTGGTCAAGTGACTTCACATACTCTACCTCCACGTACCTGCTCTCAATGCATTGTCGAATAAAATGATACTTTGTTTCAATATGCTTGCTTCGATCATGAAACACTGGGTTCTTTGCTAGAGCAATAGCTGACTTATTATCTATCATGATCTTGGTAGCTTCACTTTGCTCAAAATGGAGTTCCTTCAGCAATATCTTTAACCAAATTGCATGACAAGCACAAGTAGTAGCAGCAACGTACTCAGCTTCACAAGTTGAAAGAGTGACTATGGGTTGTTTTTTAGAACACCAGGAAATTGCATTATTTCCCAAGAAAAAGACAAACCCAGTAGTACTCTTCCTATCATCAATATCTCCACCATAATCACTATCACAATAGCCCATTAACTTGAACTTATTTGACGCAGAGTAAAAAATTCCATAATCAAGAGTACCTTTAAGATAACGAAGGATCCTCTTGGCTGCCTTCATGTGTGTTTCAGATGGATTTTCCATAAAGCGACTCACAAGTCCAACTGAAAAAACAATTTCAGGTCTAGTACAAGTCAAGTATCTTAAGCTTCCCACAAGACTTCTGAACAACGTTGGATCAACCTTTTGTAGCCCTTTCTCCTGTTTTGAAAGTTTAACTCCACACTCCATAGGCGTATTGACAGGATTGCAATCCAACATCTTGAACTTCTTTAGCACTTCCTTTGTATAGGCTTCTTGCGAGATGAAAATCCCATCCTTCATTTGCTTAACTTCAATTCCCAAATAATAAGACATGAGTCCCATATCACTCATCTCAAACTCTTGAGCCATAACCTTCTTAAAGCCTTCAAACATCTTTTGATTGTTTCCTGTGAATATAAGATCATCCACATAGACACAAACAAATAATAAATCTTCATGTTCCTTTTTCACATAGAGTGCATATTCATGAATGCATCTAGTGAAACCATTCTCTTTAAAATACTTATCAAGACGGCTATTCCAAGCTCTTGGAGCTTGCTTTAATCCATATAAGGCCTTTTTAAGTCTAAGCACTTTATCTTCATAACCTTCAATAACAAAACCGGGAGGTTGTTCAATATAAACTTCTTCCTCAAGATAACCATTCAAAAAAGCGGACTTAACATCCATTTGATGGATCTTCCATTGATATTGAGCTGCAAGTGAAAGTAGTAGTCGGATTGTCTCTAAACGAGCAACGGGAGCAAAAACTTCTTCATAGTCAATGCCATATTTTTGCTTGTAGCCCTTTACAACAAGCCTTGCTTGGTATCTTTCCACTTCACCCTTGGAATTCTTCTTGACTTTATACACCCATTTGACTCCAATTACTTGATTACCACTTGGAAGTGAGGCTAGCTCCCAAGTGTCGTTCTTTTTAATGGCTTGAATTTCCTCCTCCATGGCTTGTATCCATTTTTTATCTTTCATAGCTTCTTCAAAATTCAAAGGCTCATCACTAGAGTATAAGCATAACAAATTCTCATCTTCTAACCTTTCGGTTTCTTCATAGAGATCCTCAATGCTTCGATATTTTTGAGGACCTTCACTTGAGCTAGATGAAGATGATGATGATGCTATTGAGGATGATGTTGGCGTTGTTGGAGATACAATTTCATCTTGGACTTCTTGTGTTGACGTTTCTTCATCAAAATAGGAGAGAAAATCATAAGCATTTTCATTTTTTGTACTCCAATCCCATGTTGCATCTTCTTCAAATTCAACATCTCTACTAATAATGACTTTATTGTTGCTTGGATTGAAGAACTTGTAGCCTTTTGAGTTCTCATCGTAGCCGATAAACACAACCTTCTTACTCCGATCATCAAGCTTTGATCTCTCTTGCTCTGGAACTTGAACATAGGCAATAGACCCAAAAACTCGCAAGTGTGACACATTTGGCTTTCATCCATTCCATGCTTCTTGTGGCGTCACATCCTTCAAACTTTTGGTAGGTGAGCGATTAGAGATGTAAACTGCACATGCAACCGCTTCAGCCCAAAATTCTTTTGGCATCGACTTGCTTTTCAACATGGTCCTTGCCATATTGAGAATTGTTCGGTTCTTCCTTTCAACAACCCCATTTTGTTGTGGCGATCTAGGAACGGTCAAGGGACGACGAATTCCATGTGTCTCACAAAAAACCTTGAATTCATTGGAAGTGAACTCACCACCTCTATCGGTTCTTAGAGATTTGATTTCATAGCCACTTTCTTTTTCGACACGAGCTTTGAATCTTTTGAATGCCTCAAAAGCCTCACTTTTTTTCTTCAAAAAATAAACCCATGTTTTTCTTGAATAATCATCAATAAAGAGCAAGAAATAAGAACTTTTACCAAGAGATGGAGGCTTGATTGGACCACAAACATCTGCATGTATAAGTTGAAGTGGCTCGATGGCTCTTGAATTGGATTGCTTGGGAAAGCTCTTTCTTGAATGCTTCCCTAGTAAACAAGCTTCACATAACTGATCAGGATGATCAATCAATGGAATACCTTTCACCATCCTCTTTGCTCCCAAATCTCTAAGCCCTCCAAAATTAAGATGCCCATATCTCATATGCCAAATCCATGATGTATCTTTAATACACGTCTTTAAGCACATGGCTTCATTAGTCTTCATATTCAACAAAAACATGCGATTTCTTGTCATAGAAGATTTAGCAATAAGGTTCCCTTCTTTATCTCTAAGCCAAAGAAAACGATCTTCCATGTTTATTTTGCAACCATTCTCCATGAGTTGCCCAATACTCAAAATATTATTTTTCATCTTAGGAATGTAATAAACATTAGGAAGAATCTTATGGCTCCCATTCTTTGCCTCAAACAAAATTGTACCTTTGCCTTTAATCTCCACCTTTGATTCATCACCGAAGCGCACATGGCCCGTCACTTTGGTGTCAAGTTCCACAAATTTGCTTCTATCGCCCGTCATGTGGTTGCTAGCTCCATTATCTAGATACCACGTATTCTTTTCACCATTGTGCTCTTCATTAAGCGTGAGGAATAATACGGGCTCCTCAACATCTTCCTTGTGCAAAATGAACTTTGTCTCCTCTTCTACTTTCTTGGTTTGACACTCCCAAGAATAATGCCCATATTTTCCACAAGAATAACATTCAATTTGACTTTTGTCATTCTTTACCTCATGATTGCCTCTTCCTCTTCCTTTTCCACGACCTCTTGAAAAATTTTGATTTCTTCCCTCTTGAGAAAAACTTTGCTCTGCTTTTCCTCTTCCACGACCACGTCCTCGTCCACGGCCTCGACCTCTTCCACGTCCTTGGCCTCTTCTACCATTTTCACAAGCTTCTCCTTTATCTTTCAGGGAAAGCTTTGCTTGCAAGGCTTGCTCCACTTGCTCTTGCTTGCCTCGGTTCATCCTTTCTTCATGAGCCCGTAAGGATCCATTTAATTCATCAATGGACATGATCTCCAAATCTTTAGATTCTTCAATGGCTACAACTATATGGTCAAATTTGAAGTTGAGAGAGCGGAGAATTTTCTCAACAACACGAACATCTTCTAATTTTTCTCCAAGCCTCTTCAATTGATTCACCACCATCAGAACTCTTGTGAAGTAATCTGAGATGGATTCACTCTCTTTCATCAAAAGAGATTCAAACTCAGCCCTTAGAGTTTGAAGACGCACTTTCTTCACTCTTTCAACTCCCATGACGGAGTTTCGAAGAGTCTCCCATGCTTGCTTGGAGTTTGTTTCGTTGGCCACTTTCTCTAACATTTCATCATCTAAACCTTGATAAATGACTGTGAGCGCAGTTTGATCTTTCTTCCTTTCTTTCTCCAAGGCTTCCTTTTGAGCTTGATTCAAAGACTCCTCATTTTGAGGTTGAACAAAACCTTTCTCAACAATCTCCCATAGTCCTTGGGAGCCAAGGATAGCCTTCATCCGGATTGCCCAGTTTTCATAATTGAGCTTGGTGAGTTGTGGATATTGGAAAGAAAGAGAGGTTCCTTTAGAAAACATTTTCTTGAACCTAAGCTCTGATACCACTCTGTTGGAAGATAGAGACAAAACAATAGAAGAGGAAAGAAGCACTCACACGTCGGTACTCTCTCTGTTGGAAGATAGAGACAAAACAATAGAAGAGGAAAGAAGCACTCACACGTCGGTACTCTGTTTTTCTCAATTCATTCAATATTGTTTCAGTACATCAATATATAAAACCAAAAGAAAATTCTGGAAATTAAATTAATGACATTTATGGCCTTTCAGATTCACTAGACGGTACACACCTAGATACAATGAAAATAAACTTTCCAGTTTTCACATATCTCGTAAATGAACAACTTAATAAATTGTGGCCTTTTGCAATAAATCAAGTTTAATCTTCAACATGAAGTACTAGATACATTCCATTCCAAGCAAAGTCCTAGATACATTCAAAGAGCCTATATTTCAAAATGACTAGTTAATATTGCAACCAATTTTCCTTAGAATCATTATAAGGGACAATTTTCTCCCCTTCCAAACAATATGGGTTACCATTTTTCACCTTCTATACTCAATCTGAGTTATTTATATGTGTTACTTCTGTAATCATGCCTGCATTATGGTAAATATGGTTAAGTATTAATTCTAAAATATTTTACTCTAAACAGATTTTAGCCTGATATAATCACGTGGGAATCTAGGTCAGCAAGATACTTTATATATGTTGTTATGGTAGTTTGGCCTCTTAATTAACATGAATAGAGCCAAACATTCATTCATCCTAGAGAATTATGGTTACATGGTGTCCACCAACTCATTTTAAGTGGGAGATGTTGGATATTGGGTCTTTAGCCCGGCTAGATACAACACCCATCATTAGGTCCAGCCCTTGTTGAAGTGGAAATCGTGTTTCACTTTGGGAGTGAAGCAAATGGGCATCATCCTCTCATCAATTCTGGGAGTTGGTTTTTGGTAATTGCACAGCGGCAGATTACCTAAAACCAACTCATTTCTCAGTACAATATTGTTGAATCAGGAAAGATCAGGTCAAGTTATTACAGCACTGTTAAATTACATTGTTGGTCATCATAATCACAAAGAAAAATTCTATAGATCAACCGGTCCACCAAATACACACTCCACACTTGACGTGTCAAACCGGGTTCACTAACAAAATCGAGAGGGGAGGGATTGAGGGCTTCAAGGAGAGGGAGGGCTGTGGTCAGAACCGAGGGGAGGGATTGAGGGCTTCGGGGAGAGGGAGAAGGGAGTTTTCGAATTCGAGAGGGGACGGATTGAGGGCTTCGGTGAGAGGGGGGCTGAGATCAAAATCGGTTCATTGTTAGTGAACCCGGTCTGATACGTTAGGTGTGGGGTGTATGTTTGGTGGACTGGCTGATCTATAGAATTTTTCTTTCTTAATAAACAACTACAGGATACTGGAAATTGTTACATAAAAAATTCAATTAAATTTCTAGACTTAAATTTCAATATTCATAAAAAATAAAGAAAATGTTTTCCTTTACCTTGGGAATCAAATGAAACAACTTACAAGATATTTTTATTAAAAAAATTCTATAAAGAAATCTTACACTATACAAATTTATTTAATCAATATATAATTTATCATTTTTATTTTAGGAGCTAGAAAAGCATGTGCAAGTACAAACAATTCACAGATTGCAGCATCTGATGGGGCCCAAGTGAGCCAGCCCAGAAAGCTGAGCTGGCAACATCTACTAGGCAGATCGAGGGAAGAAAGTCAGCAACTAAACCCGAAGTTGAAGCTCATAATGGTCCACCCCACAGTGCCCCACACTCGAATTGTTTATTCAACGAACACCCCCATCTTCGATCAATGTCATAAAGAATCCACCCAAAATCGATTTCTTTTCGACGCTTTCTCTTCCAATCCTAGATCTGGCGCACTGTCAACAGCATTTGGTCTAACTTTATAGATTTCATTCCGATTGAGGCTCAAAGAAGAGATCTTTGATCCGATGGCGGTCGCTGTCCGAGGAAGCCGGAGCGGTGGGGGATCGGGTATCGGTGGATTGAGCTTCCGGAGTTTCTTCTCGTACCGGATCTTCGTTTCCGCCATGTTCTCCCTCCTCTTCATCGCCACACTCTCCGTTCTCCTCACCACCAATCCCTCCACTCCTCAGCACGACTCTGTAAGGCACTCCCTTTCCGTTTTCACTCTTGTTTTTAGCTAATATCGGAGAGCAGTAACAAAGTAATAGTTTTCGCTTTATTACAACACAATCTTTAATTTTATAATTCCCTTTGAAAATTTTCTCAATTAAGCTAAACCCAACTCGCATTAATTTAGAAAGTCCTCTTCATTTAGAAAACAAAGATGACTATTTAGCAATTAGACAAGACCCACATTGACAGATGAGTGTTTGGATGCAGACACTTCCGACAACTGGGAATGCGTACGTACATCGAACATTTTTGGCATTGAAATCCGACCCACTTAAAACGAAATTGGATTTGATACATAAGCAAGCGAGTGATCACATTACGCTTGTGAATGCGTACGCTGCCTATGCGAGGAAGCTTAAGCTTGAGATTTCTAGGCAGTTGAGGATGTTTGATGATCTAGCGCAGACTTTCTCGGATCTACAGATGAAGCCCACTTACCGGGCATCGTTGTTTGAGTCTGACGGTCCAGTGGATGAGGATATTTTGAGGCAATTTGAAAAGGAGGTGAAGGATAGAGTTAAGACTGCACGGTTGATGATTGCAGAGGCGAAGGAGAATTATGATAATCAGTTAAAGATACAAAAGTTGAAGGATACAATCTTTGCTGTTAATGAGTTGCTTATTAAGGCGAAAAAGAATGGGGCATCTGCAAGCTTGATTTCTGCAAAGTCGATTCCAAAGAGCTTGCATTGTTTGGCAATGAGGCTTGTAGAGGAGAGGATTTCTCACCCTGAGAAGTATAGGGAGGAGGTGTCTAAGCCAGAGTTTGAGGACCCGAGTTTGTATCATTATGCCATATTTTCTGATAATGTGATTGCAGTATCTGTGGTAGTAAGATCTGTGGTAAAGAATGCACAGGAGCCTTGGAAACATGTTTTCCATGTTGTTACGGACAGGATGAATCTTGCGGCAATGAAAGTTTGGTTTAAGATGAGGCCAGTGGAAGGAGGTGCCCATGTGGAGGTGAAGGCGGTAGAGGATTATACTTTCTTGAATTCTTCATATGTGCCAGTATTGAGGCAATTCGAATCATCAAAGTTGCAGAGGTCTTACTTTGAGAATCAGGCAGAGAATGCTACTAAGGAAGCTAACAACATGAAGTTTGGGAACCCAAAGTATGAATCAATGTTGAGTCACCTTCGTTTTTATTTGCCAGAGATCTATCCAAAATTGCACAAAATCCTATATTTGGATGATGATGTTGTGGTTCAGAAAGACTTAACTCCCCTATGGAAAATTGATCTAGATGGGAAAGTGAATGGGGCTGTTGAGACCTGCTTTGGGTCTTTCCACCGCTTTGCCCGGTATTTGAATTTTTCGCATCCTCTAATTAGGGAGAGGTTCAATCCTAAGGCTTGTGCTTGGGCTTATGGGATGAACATATTTGATCTTGACGCTTGGAGGTTTGAGAAATGCACAGAGCAGTACCATAACTGGCAGAACTTGGTGAGTGAATAATTTCTTCCACTTTGACATCTTTGCATCTGTTCGCTAATGGAGGAATTACACTTTTAGCCCACAAACCATTACATGTTTTTCACATTGCATTCCAAACTATTAAAAGCTTCTTAGCATCATAAACTACGTATATTTTTCAATTTGCACCATCAATTAAGATTTGACCATTAAGATGAACTAAAAATAGGCCACATGGTCCATCAACATGGCCAATTTTCTAAACCTAGCACGTTTTATTTAACTTGTGGGTGTGAAAAGTGTAATATACCCGTCCATTAATTTATATGATGGTTTCTTCAGTATGTCTTATCTATATCTCTTGTCATCTATAATGCACTTGACAAACTAATTTTATAGTTTTAATTTCGTAGAATTGTTGACTCTCACTTGTGTTCCGTGATTAGAATGAAGAACGCACCTTATGGAAGTTGGGTACTCTTCCGCCTGGCCTGATCACCTTTTACTCAACAACAAAATCATTGGACAAATCCTGGCATGTGCTAGGGCTTGGCTACAATCCCAGCATTAGCATGGATGAGATCAACAATGCTGCAGTCATCCATTACAATGGCAACATGAAGCCTTGGCTTGACATTGCTATGAACCAATATAAGAATCTTTGGACCAAGTATGTGGACAATGATATGGAGTTTGTGCAGATGTGCAATTTTGGCCTCTAACTGAATAGCAGTACTGCTCCGTCGTTGATCAGGTAACATGAGAAATGAGTGCCAGCAAGGGTCCATATTGTGTTATCTTATTCTTGCCAGTTCTAATATCTGTATTAGTTAACCTGCAGTGATATAGTCGTTATTTTTTATTCAATGGTGAAGTGCTACCCAACATTTTTGGTTTCTGATGTTCTGTTAGCGGTAAGCTGTCAGGCATGAACTGTAATGAACCATATTGATTATATACACACATAAATTATTCTTTTGAGGAAAAATATTTTTCCAATTTTTTTCTTGCTTGAAACATGGCTCCATTTTATTATAAGATTCTGCATGACACTAGCACTTCCAATTTTTCAGATGACTGCTGGTCATCTCTTGTTCTTTGTCTAAAAATGCCTCTCTTGTGATTCAATGGCTGAAAATTCTCTTTCCAAATTCAGTACAAGCATTTTACGTTCACATTTAAACATGGATTTCATCTTGTAGTGTATTTGACAAGAGAACAGGCATTACTTAACTTAAACAGGCACTACTTAACTTAATAACAATTTGGAAGAAATTTTTTTTTATCGTGTTCCTTGAATGTATTTAGGTGTTTTTTTTTTGTATACTCCCTTTGTACATGGGTTTTGCCTATTTTTTCGTTTGTATTAATTAAGCTCTTTTCTTATATATATATATATATATATATAAATCCGTCGTTGGGTACTCTGCCCTTACAGAACTGAGAAGTTGCATCTACTTGAGATTAGGAAGGCAACATTAGATTCTTCTTTGTTGTTTTCAAAGAAAACAAGAATCGAGTGTAGGGTCAAAATGGAGTCTTCGCAAAGTTGGCATGGTCTCGATGAACTGATACGGTTAGAAAAGTGGATTTGAGAGGTAAATTAACATTTTTTTAATTCAAAGTTAATTGGCTTTTATGTTATATTTGTGTTAAGATGATTCTAAGTAAGCTTACAGCCCGAAGTAAACCGGGCTCAAGTTCGTAATCCAAAAAAGGAAACTTCTATTCTTTTTTTTTTTGGATAATGGGGGAATCATCCCACGGCAGAGTCCTTAAGACTTATCCATAGAACATGGGAGGTTTAGATAGTGAGGTGAGATGAGATGAGATGAGATGAGATGAAATGAGTTGAGGTGAAGGTTGAATAAAATATTGTTAGAATATTATTTTTGTTTTGAGATTTGCAAAAAGTTGACTTGTTTATTGTATTTTGTTGAAAATTTGAAAAATTTGTAATGATTAGATGAGATGAGATGGGTTGAGATGATTTTGGTATCTAAACCTAAATCTTCAAGGAGACTAGCATAGCAACTCACCGCAATGACCTTTCACTTAAATCGCAGTTTGATCCTAGGGAAAGTAGAACCTATGGCATGAGCTCATGCACACAAATTCGCCATTCACCCTTACCACTTGGGCTATCCATGAGTGGGTAGGAAACTTCTAATCTTAGCCAAAAATGGATACTTATTCCGAAGTACTCAGAAGAAATGTATATCAACAGCTTTGTATTTCTGGTAACCATATTTTATTCTCAAACTCATAATTGTACGTGGGTGCGCAATTGTGGAGTAAAGTATTGGAATCTCATGACTTCTGCAACTACTTTTGAGGTTCATTGGTTTAATCTGAGCTACTATTGATTGGCAGTTTAGAAGGGCGAGAATAAGGAAAAAACACCTATTGGGAGCAGTTCGGCCGTTATGCTGTTGGGCAGGCGGTTGCTTAAACATACGGTTGTTATAGTCAGTTTCGGTTGTGGAGTAGGGCATAACAGTTATAAAACCACTCATAAGGGTTGATGATGACAAGGCCCCATTTTTATGAGCTCTTAGAGTATTAACAGTGCACAACAATGTCCAAGCTTCTTCCCCATATTTCCTGCATTCAGTATATTCTAGCCACTGTACATGGTGGACAATGAGTCGCGGCCACCCGAGGGACTCGTTCCTCCACCGTGTCTGCTTGATAGCCATTGGTTTTTCAACCATTCAAGAGAAAGGGGTCGTGAATTTTATCATGTAGACGTTCATCAGAATATCAAGCCCCATGCTTTGAAATTCTTAAGCTAAACATATATGTATATATAAGAAATTCGTTATAGCAAATCCAAAAGATAAGCATGCACTGAGAAAAGGAGTAAGATGGAGAAAGGGAAAAAGAGAGATGCGAAGGATGAGATAAAGGTGGGGGTACCAACCACCAACCCCCTTCTGGAGTGGGGTTGGAGTGGATCGGTGCGGTATGTCAATTGTCACCTACCTTTCTGCGTGGGGTAGGAGAGGTGACCTATCAGGAAAAAGATTTTTAGCAACTCTTCCTGAGAGCCAACGACATGCTTATCTCTTCATCATTACAAGTAATTCTTCTTGCCATTTTCACATCGGTACCATTATAATTTAATCACTGCCATTGCTTCCATAAAAAATGTAACTATCTTGCAAAGCACTTGAATTGCCAGGAGCCTGATACTCCATTTATCTATACAGAACATGGTTAGGGAAATAACAAACGGGAATGTACGTGTCCAGGATCTGTTTGGCTGAACTAATTTGAAAATAGTCTATCCATTTCCCTCTTTATCACAACTCGAGAAAAGTTCAAATAGCAGGCTTGGTAATGCATCTTGAGATGACAGGTCAATTTGGAGGCACATTCCAGCGGCCACATTCAGAGATTGGGGACTGCATCACCATAACAGCCAAAAAAGCATGACAGGAGGAAAGGAGACCCATGCCATTCCTCTCTTAACTGAATTATTTTAAAAAAATGATTTGTATAAATTTTAAATAGATAAATTTTATATAAATTTTTATAAAAAAATAGATTTCATCTTAAAAAATATAAAAAAATTATTTTTTAAAGTGAGACTCATTTTTTATAAAAAATTTGTATGAGACTTGTCTATTTGGAGCTTGTATCTAATATTATTAATTATTTTTATAAGGTGAAATATATAGGAAATATTTTGATCATAAATTGATTATATAAAAATAAATTTAAAAAATTGACATAATTTAATATAATAATTCAGATTGTTAAATTATTTTTATTATAAAATAGATCTAACAAATTATATAAAATTACGTCATTTTATAAATTTATTTTTTTGTAGTACTTTTCAAACATATAAATACAGCTTCTAAAAATTTCTCTATCTATCTCAAATTTGCTTTTAAAATTTAAATGGATTTGATGAACAAGTGGATATGCTTTTTGATAAGGAAAACATATAAAAAATAATTAAATAATTTGAGCATATTATGACACAATGCTCAATATAATGAATATTTATAGAATGTTAAATCATTAAAATTTTTTGTAAGTAGTAGTTTTTTTAATGACTATCAGAAGATGAAAATACTATATATCTATTTACAAAACTATTGAATCATTAATAACATATTCTCAAGATTAGAAAATTCTCAAGATTCAATACTGAAAAGAAAATCTAATTGAAATTGAATGTTTAATTATTGAAAGGAAAAATCAATCAGATCCAAGACATGGCGAAATCCCGGGCGTCAGATCACTGTAGAAAATTTACCACCTACTGGCTACCAACACGTGGTCAAACTTGACCTGCTGAGAGACAGGTGCTGATATTACTTTTCCAATGTCCAAATATAAGTGGTGGTTGGTAGCTGGGTCCGCACTCCCTATTCTGCTCTCCGTGCCCACCCAGATCTTTGATTTCTAGAGTTTTGCTTAGTTATCCTTGAATTTCAGTCAGCTTCATCGATCAGAGAAGAAAAACTTCAAGGTTTGGGTCGTTTAGCTTTCTGGGTTCTGATTAAGTGCTTGTTTTGGTATAAATTTATGCTCTGTCTGCCAAAGTTCATTACCAAAATATAAAGCTGTATGATAAAGTCGAGTGTTTCTCACATTTGGATTAAATTTGCTTTACATTCTTTTGTTTCCGTTTGTTTTACTGCTACCTGGTAATATATTTGTGTCGCTTCTATATTGGATTCGAGTGTTCGGGGAAGATCTCGCAGGTGAATCTGGCTTGAATACCATGTATCCCCGGTAAAAAGTCAGAGATTTGTGTGATTCACGTTTCCCCTGTGATTTTGTCCCATTGATCGATCATTTTTGGGAAATTATGAGAGACAACTATTTGGATATTCTTCTCAATCTCTGTTTTTTTATGGGTTTTTATTTTAACTACAAAATTTTTGTGATCAAGGATCGGCGCGTCATGTTTTTTTGGTTAACAAAAAGCGGCGATTCTCTTGTCGGTTATGCTATGGTTGACTGAAATTTTGTGATGAGTAATTAAAAACTTGATCTTGTCCTTTCTTTTGAATCTGCCTTGAGAACAAGTTTGTAAGGAAAAGGAATTCGAACCTGCAAACGTATAATTTTTTGTCCTCGTTAGAAATCATAAGATGCTGGTAGTTTTATCCTTCCGTCAATATCTGGAGGATTTTTTGGAATTGTTATCTTCTTCAAAACGGAATAAACTTGACTTTCTTAAGTATTATCTGAATGTGGGTTGAACTGTCCATGTGGTCTTTGTCGAAAGATTCCTTTGTTGATTGCTTGTGTGATCTTATGAAGTTTTATTTTTCTTGAACCCTGGTAATTTAAAGCTTTCATAAAATCATTATGACATTTTTTCTTTTTATTTTTTCTCTAAGGTTCTTCTATGAACTTTTGTTTAAATGACAATTCTTGGCTTTGTTTCACTGACAATGTCGAATTTGGTCAGAAGAGAATATGGCTGCACCCTCCCAGCCTACAAGAATTGGCCTTGCTGGTCTGGCTGTCATGGGCCAAAACCTGGCTCTCAACATTGCTGAGAAAGGCTTTCCAATTTCTGTATATAATCGAACTACCTCGAAAGTTGATGAGACTGTTGAGCGAGCTAAGAAGGAAGGAGATCTTCCGCTATTTGGTTTCCATGATCCCAAATCTTTTGTGCACTCCATCCAGAAACCTCGTGTCATCATTATGCTAGTTAAGGCCGGGGCACCTGTTGACCAAACCATAAAGACCCTCTCTGTTTACCTGGAGAAGGGTGATTGTATCATTGATGGTGGTAACGAGTGGTATGAGAACACTGAGAGAAGAGAGAAAGCCATGGCCGAATTGGGTTTACTGTACCTTGGAATGGGAGTTTCAGGTGGTGAGGAGGGTGCTCGACATGGACCCTCTTTGATGCCTGGAGGGTCCTTCGAGGCTTACAAGAACATTGAAGACATTCTTCTTAAAGTTGCAGCTCAAGTTCGAGACAGTGGCCCCTGTGTGACTTACATAGGCAAAGGTGGCTCTGGTAATTTTGTTAAGATGATTCATAACGGAATTGAGTATGGTGATATGCAGCTGATTGCAGAGGCTTATGATGTACTGAAATCTGTTGGAAAGTTGTCAAATGAGGAGCTTCAGAGTGTTTTTTCAGAATGGAACAAGGGGGAACTTCTGAGCTTCTTGATCGAGATCACTGCAGATATATTTGGAATTAAGGATGATAAGGGTGAGGGATATTTGGTTGACAAGGTTCTGGACAAAACTGGCATGAAGGGTACTGGCAAATGGACCGTACAGCAAGCTGCTGACCTATCAGTTGCAGCTCCCACAATCGAATCTTCTTTGGACGCAAGATTCCTCAGTGGATTAAAGGAGGAAAGAGTTGAAGCTGCCAAAGTCTTCAAATCTGGTGGGTTTGGTGATATCTTGACTGACCAAGCTGTTGACAAGAAGACGTTGGTCGATGATGTAAGGAAAGCTCTTTATGCATCCAAGATATGCAGTTATGCACAGGGAATGAATCTGATCCGTGCAAAAAGTATTGAGAAGGGGTGGGACCTGAAGTTAGGGGAATTGGCTAGGATTTGGAAGGGGGGTTGCATCATCCGAGCCATATTCCTGGACAGAATTAAGAAGGCATATGATAGGAACCCTGATCTGGCAAACCTTCTTGTAGATCCAGAGTTTGCAAAGGAAATTATTGAGCGACAATCCGCCTGGCGACGAGTTGTGTGCCTGTCTATTAACTCAGGTATTAGCACCCCGGGCATGTCCGCCAGTCTTGCTTACTTTGATTCTTACCGAAGGGAAAGATTGCCAGCTAATTTGGTCCAAGCTCAAAGAGACTACTTTGGTGCTCATACGTATGAAAGGATTGATGTGGAGGGATCTTTCCATACTGAATGGTTCAAGCTTGCCAAACAGTCTAAGAATTAATGCTTGGTTGTATTCTACTTGGTCTGGACTCAAAATATTTCCTAATAGTATCTGCTCTGGACTCTGCTGGGAGAGCTGACACCAACTCTACTTGGTGAAATTATCCCGTTTATCCTGTTTAATCATTTGAAGTCTATTTGTGTTGTTTGTCACGGTTGTGGTTAATCCTGCACTACTTTTGTGTTTTCCTTTCAAAATAATCCAATATGTGGTCTTTCTCCTGTTTAAGAAGACGCCTTTCACTGTGGGGCAAGACACGTTTGAACATTAATAAGCATCATAAAGAGTTTTGTTATGTATCTTGATCCATTTTTTTTATATCCCTAAGTGGTTATGTTGCACAACTCGATGATAACTCATTGTTACTAGAGATTACTCACACATATTCCAACATAGGGATTTTCATTTGCCTCTTTCTTTGGAAGAAAGTGAATGCAATTGGCTAGACTGTTGCCTAACTAACCAGATCAGAGAAGAACGCTGGAAAGGAGTAAAGAGGTACTTTGGTCATTTATTTTAAATGTTATTATTGTGCCCTAACTTGGTTTGAATTTAGTATTCATCAATAACCTGTAATGCAGTGAAATCCAAATCCAGTTAGAAATAACATATTGCCATCAAACCAATCACAATGTTTTGGTTGTGTTGTATTCATTTTTCCCTTTTTGTTGCTATTGAGTGGAAAATGATTTTTTTTTTTTTTTTTATCAAACAGAAACAATCATAATCATTGCATCAGTCTCATTTGGGTGGTAGTAAACTCAACCAGAAAACAATTGAAACAGTATGTGGTGTAGGCATTTTTCGTTTTAACAGAGTTTCCTTCATTTTTTTTCTAATGATTTGACCCTAATTGGAATCTCATTAATTTTTTGAGTGATTTTAACTACTGCATAAAGAGAAAATCGTGCATTTCTATAGTTCTTCCTTCCACCAAGATAAAATGCCCATCTTCCCTCTTTTGTTGTTGATATACTCATGTTTCACGAGTTTGCTGTATCTTTCATGTGTATTTCTTTCAAACTAGACCTTCATGATTTTCCTGCAGCTAATCATTTTGGCTATTTGGACCTGGAGAAAACAACGAATAAATGAAAAAAAAAAGAAAGAAAAAAGATCTTCAAAAGATCCTTGTCGGTCCGCTGTATATAAGAATTATTTTTTTAGTGGTTTTAATAATGAACGCGAGCTGCTGCAAAATCTTAACCTTAGAATATGCTATTTCAGCACCAGTAGTAATTTTTCATTCTTAAAATCATTCACAAGTTATTGCTTACTTTCTTATGGACGCAGGTCAAATATTATGGTAGGTAACATTCAAATTTTAAAGTATGATATGCACACTGGCATGTAAATATAATTTTTTAAGATTAAAAATCAAAAGAGAAATAATCCTCGTAGTCCTAGGATATGCAAATTTCGCACTCTTTTTAAAAAAAATTGATAAATTTGAAACTCACATGAGAAATTATATTTTAATGGTGAACTCTATTTTTTTTTCAAATTGAATACAGGAGACTTATATACTATAAGACTGTATTTAATACTACTAAATACTCCTTGTCATGGCAAATTGAGAGTCACTATTAATTAATTACGAATCCCTCAAGGCTCAAGACTTGCATATCTTAAGACTTGCACAGTATCGAGAGTTGGGTCCTGACACTTTTTTTTTGTTTTTTTTTAATTTTTTTTACTTAGTGATTAAAGATGTATTTTTTAATGATGTAGTGATTTTTTTAAAAAAATATTTAAGAATATAAAAAAATTTATGAAAAAAAAAGAAAAAAAGATTTGACCTTTTCGAGATCCATCCTTAGCGGATGCACTACTCATTTGTATTAGTATGGGCAGTCATTCCCTCGAGTTAAAAAAACAAATGTATACAGGTGGATGTAGTAAGTAGTTTCAAAACTCTTTTTAACGGACGTGCTAGCTAGCATTGACACAAATGCTGCATGCCCAGGGGTGTGTATGTATCGATCATATATATATGGTCATATAAGTAGCATGCAGCACCAAATCTAACCCGCCTCATGATCACATATATTGTGCAAGTCTTAGATCATCTCAAAGGGTACAAAAATGTCATTTAAGAAGATGATTGATATTGCATATAGCATGAGTTAATGTACATTGAGGAAGCCGAGACTTTTTATTCACTGTATTTCTATATGGCCAAATTGGATTAGATCAGAGCAACAAAGTCTTTAAGAGGCAGCAGGCATGCATGCACCCATCTGAAGAGGCTGCTTAGAACAATTACCATATATATATATATATATATGAAATATATGTTCCTTGTTTATGCTCCGAGTCGAAAGATCTGTGTTAACATATATGCCTACACGCACTAATTTATAATAAACTAGAAATTATAATTAATTAATTTTCTAGATCATTAATTAATTTATTTACAATCTCCTGCAAATGTTTACGTAGAAATTATAATAAACTAGCTAGAAAAGAAGATAGAGAAGAGAGAACGAGAGAGAGAGTTTATTTATTATCTTCAAGTGTTATTAAACACATAATATCTATCCTTATTTATAAGTGATCAATCATGCATGAGGTCAAAGAAAGAAATAATACAATAAATTAACTATACCAATTGATTTATACAATAAAGTAAATATGATAGAGAATAAATATTCATATAATTAACAATACATGATATAGTACTAGAATATTATTATGAACATATTATATATATATTCTATAAAAGTTTATATATATCGACGGTACCTAGCTAGCCAGCGGTTGGTCCTAAGCTTATGGTGATCACAGTACTCACGCCTCCCACCAGTACTCATGTCGACAGTGCCAACCCGCCGCGCGCATCGGCCACTAACATACATACATACATTCATTCAAATTCAACAACAAAAAAAGAGACAACTTTTGGGGAGAACCAAATAATATTAGATGGCCAGCCAATGAAAGTAGCACGCGTGCTCCCTAGAAAAGATGGAGCTAGAGGCTCAATTAATTAATTAGCTAGATTTATATAATTAGGAAAAGAAATTAATACTCGATGATCAGATGCCCAAGCCTAGCTAGCCTAGCTATTAATATCCAATTTTGAATATTGTCATGATCATCTACTCGATCGATGATCGGTGGCTGGGTGGACGTACGGCTGAGAATCATCAACGGCCAGCACCTCTCGATCACTAGTACTACTACTACTACTACAGGCACGTTATACGTACACATGATCGACCGACTCATGAGTTCTTAATTACGACCTCGAAGGGTTTAATTTCAAATATATTTGGTAAATGCTATGAGTAATTAATGATTCGCGTGCTTTAGTATTCCTCCCCCTTTTCCGTCCAAGTACATTCATGCATACATATATACATACATATATATATATATATATATATATATATATAAGTCATGGCATATTATATATGCTTATTAGCACGCGCATACACGAGTGCTGCGATCCCTGGTGAAAATAATAATACTAAACTGTTAATGCTTTTCCAGCCAGCAGGAAAAACAAGGAGTTTGAACAGAATTGTAACGATGATCTGATGGAGAGAGCATGCATGCACATGACACTTAGGAATTACTTCATGACACAGATCGAAACCCAGAATTTATTTATTATTATTATTTGAAAAAAATGCACATGCATGCATCCTGATCCATATATATCATTAGAACCTGTGGACGACAAGAACTAGCAACTTAATTTGGACAAGTAAGGATATATAATTTCTTGTGAGACCAGGTTATGATCGTTTCTTTCTTCAAAATTAATGTCATTAGTAATTACCCATCAACGAACGTGCATATTCCACAGCCATTGCTAAAACGGACAAGAATACTCTTTGCAGAACATGATTAAAGCTGAAGCATGATCTAGATGATCAGTTGCAGATCATGATCAGTAGAGCAATTTGTACTGGAAGCTGTGACCGGTTTAGCTATGTACGTGGGCTTGTCATCCCCGGCCATTATGACAACAATCTTTGGCTGATCTGCATCAAGCTGCTGCACCGTGACTTCGTTGTTCGTGGGCATTAATGCTGGCGTCTCTCCTCCTTCACGGCCCGATGATCTGCTCGAAGCGGGCTTTCGGTGTGAGCATACTAGGATCACCAATGCCCCGGCAATGAGTACTATCATTATAGCTAAGCCACCATAGAGGTAAGGTACCGGAGACTTCCATAGATGGGTGGCACCGGTCACCGACGCTGATGTTGATATGGTTGGCGGCCTCATCTCTGATATCTCTCTCTCTCTCTCTCTAAATTAACCTAATTTTGGTGCAAGTGTAATGGGGGTGGTAGCTGGTTTTAGTGCAATGGAATAAGAGCTTGGGTTTTCATGTATATATATATAGAGAGAGAGAGAGAGGGGTTATTTGACATGTACTTGGGCTTTAATTAGTAAATCATACATATATGTGCGTGTGTGTGTGTGTGGGCGCTGATGATTACCATGGTGCCCTTGGTTTCAGGATGGAAGATTCTTTGTTGTGCTTCTAAAGATGCCTGTAAACGGACGGATGTCAAAAGTGATCACTTGGAGAGAGATTGGCTTTGAAAAGTAACATCCAAAAAGAATGGTTGTCCAGTAGAAGGAGGTTGGTCGTTCATGAATTCATGAATGGGAATTTGAATTGTTTGGAGTTTTTTATTACTACAAATAAATAAATTAATGGTCCTCTTGGTAAGAGATCAGGAAGATTCTCTGTTATGCTCTTACAGATGCCTTTTATTTCTTCATGTACAGGAACTCGTTGAATCGGGCAGCCTTCAAAAGTACTGCCTTATCTTATATATATATATATATATATATGATTAGATCAAAGCAAATCTTGCTTTTTTTATTTCTTTCCCATTGTTTTTTTTTAAAGCAGGGGGCCGCCGGGAGGAGGCCGGCTTTGGGTTCAGAATGCTAAAGACTTTCCCAAGTGCCTTCAAGAAATTAGAATGTAAGTGTAATTGGAACTGAAGGAGATTGGTGGTTGAAGAAATTTATTAGGGTAACTCATTTCTTAAAATCAATTTTATAAGAGAGGTGGATTGCTCATTTTTTATAAATATATTTAAGATTTTATCTATAAATAATGTGAAATTATTTTTCAACACATTTCCTCATATGCAGGTCAATATTTTTCATATTCTTTATCATGGGATAAGTAGTACTGTAGGCCTCCATTAATCCTGTGGAAGACTTTGATACTATGAAAAAAATTCACAGGTCTAACTCATTTTATAAAATCGGTTCTATAAAAGAGAATTATTCATTCCTTATAAACATGCTCAAAACATTTTTCATTGACGACTTGAGATTAAGAATGCGTTTGGATGTTGAACTGAGTTGAGTTGAGTTGAGATGATAAAATATTATTAGAATATGATTGTTTATTATTATTATTATTTTGAGATTTGAAAAAATTGAATTGTTTATTATATTTTGTGTTAAAATTTAAAAAAATTATAATGATAAATTAAAATGAGTTGAGATAAATTTATGTTCCAAACGAAACCTAATATTCCTCATCAGTTGTTCATTGACTATATAGTTCTTGTTTTGAGTTTTCGCCTTGGGGTCTTCTAGACTGCATAAAATGCCATGGAAGATTCTTTGCTGTGCTTGAACAGATGCTTAATTAATAAATAGTTAAATGATATCAAAAGTGAGATGGTAATTAGTGGAGGTCTCAAAAGTATTATTGTTCTCTCATACTTGATGATATCGATCTCATGAAATCTAAGGGTGTTTGGCAGAGGCACGTGGCATATTGAGGGACATCATGATTAGGGCTGTAACCGGTCCGGTCCGGTCCAGTTTTGGATAAAATCTAGGATTGAACCGGTATGTACCGGTTTTGTATTTTTCAAAACCGATTACGCACCAGTTACCCTCCTAAACCGGTACTTCCGGTTTTACCGGTTTCCGGTCCGGTCCGGTCCGATTTTTCGGTTTTTTTAAAATGTAAATTTCACAATTTGTCATTAAAAATTTGTTTATAAAAAAAAAATTTTGATTTAAAAAAAACTGTTTTATACTTTTATTAATATATTAGACTATATAATAATATTAATATTAGACTATTGGTATAGTTATAAGTTATATATTAGTATTAGTTATAAATTTTTAATGATTTAGTATTAACATTTTATGTAATAATTTATAAATTATAATAAGAAATTATTTCATATATGAATATATATGTTATATATAAAATTTCACATAAAAATTTATAATTATATATTATATATAAAACTTATATATATTAATATTTAATATATATAAAATATTTTGTATAAAGCTTATATATAAAAATATTATTTTTTTATTTTTTTTAATCAACCGGTCCGGTCCAAAAAATCCCGGAACCAAAACCGGACCGGAACCGGCCGGTTTTTACGTTTTAAAAACCGGTTCCTGACCGGACCGGTTCAAAACCGGTAAAATCGGTCCGATTTTTCGGTTTGAATTTACACCTCTAATCATGATTAACGTACAATATTATATTGGATTTTGGTTCTTAATTTCAAAGGAAAATTTGTTTTTCTAAGCCAAATATAACTCGTATAGAATTATTGATAAAATTAAGGGTTATGTTGGGGTATATGTGAAAACTGATTTTGGAGCTGAAAAATATGTTTGCTGAAAGTTGATTTGACAATTGGCTTGAGCCAAAGTTCGCTTGACATTGCTAGACATACAGCTCGAGCAAATTTTAAGTCCAAGAGTTCGCTCGACATTCCGTTCAAGTAAGACACAAACCCTAGTATTCGCCCGAGCTCCTGCTTGAGCCAATATTCATTTGGCTGTTTGCTCGAGGTATGCTCAACACGTCACTCGAGCGAAGTACGTAGTTTTAGATTAGGGTTTCCACGCCGTGTGCTATATATATGTCTTATTTTGACATATCTTGGACGACCTTAAGCATATTTTGAGAGAAAACAATTGTCTATTGAGTGCATATTGTGTGAAAGAGTAAAAAATCCTAGAGAGTGAGTTGAGATTGAGTGATTGTAATCTTCTCTGGTTAATAAGATTTTTGCAGCTCTATAGACGTAGACAATTTGTTGAACCACGCATATTGTGCGTCGTGTGTTTGATTGTGATTGCTTTTACTTTATTTGTCATCGTTGCTGTGTGTATTTTACATAATATTTCACAACAACTGATATCAAGAGCCAATGTTGGATCTGACGGAGAATGATGGCTGAAGATAAAGTGAATGCACCCGGGATCGAGAAATTCGATAGCATTGATTTTGGGTACTAGAAAATGCAGATCAATGATTATTTCTATAGGAAGAAGCTCCACCTTTCACTGTTGGGAAAGAAGCCGGAGAGCATGGTTGATGTTGAGTGGACCCTGTTAGATCGACAGGTTCTAAAGCTTGTTCGGCTGACCTTGTCCAGAACAGTGGCATACAATGTCAGTAAAGAGAGAACCACGATGGATCTCATGACGACTTTGTCAGGTATGTATGAAAAGCCGTCTGCAAACAATAAGGTGCACTTGATGAATACATTGTTCAATCTGAAGATGTCAGAAGGTATGTCTGTAGCCTAACACTTGAATGAATTCAATACGATCACAAATCAATTGTCTTATTTAGAGAATGAGTTTGATGATGAGGTCAGAACGTTAATTCTGTTAGCATCGTTGCCAAATAGTTTGGAGGCCATGAGGATGGTTGTGAGTAGTTTAGTCGGCAAGACGAAACTAAACTATGATGACATACGTGACATGGTCCTTGTTAAAGAGGTACGTAGGAGAGACTCGGATAAGTGCTCGAGTTCAGGATCTGCCCTGAATATTGACAATAGGGGCATATGACATGACAGGTTAAGCTCCAAGAGCATGGGGAAGAGCAATATGAGATCTGAGCAACAGATCACATACTGGAGTTGTGGCAAGCCGTGCCATATCAAAGAAACTGCAGGAATCAAGAAAGTTCTGATGATGATGCTGTGAATATAATGACAGAAGAAATTCATGATGCCTTAGTTCTTGTAGTGCACAGTCCGATTGATGATTGGGTGTTGGATTTAGGGTCTTCATTCCATAGCACCTCACATCGAGAAATCATGGAGAATATGTTGCTGGTGATTTTGGGAAGATGTATGTGGTTGATGAAGAGGCACTGGATGTAGTGGGAGTGGGTGATGTGCACATTACACTTCCAAACATGAGCATGTCTGTGGGACAACTTGATAATAGCGATTTTGTAGTGGCGTTTTCTGGAGGAGTTTAGAAGATCACTAAGGGTGCGCTGGTCCTAGCGCATGGTAAGAAATCTAACTCTTTGTAGTTAACAACAGGGTCTAGTGATGTGCATGGAAATATAAGAGTGCAAAAAAGCAGGCTTGATCGCGCGAAACATGTGAGGAAGCTAGAGGGAGTTAGCTTTGTCGTTCCTCATGAAAGCCTGAAAAAGTTGGCTAAAGTTGCCAAGATCGGTTTGAGACCGGATACTTCTAATGCAGTGGGAGTTGTGAGTCGCCCAATGGATGTGCTGACTAAAGGAGATGTACATGGAAGACTGAAGTCAGTCTTGACTTCAGTGCGTTTTCTAACTTGAAGACGGGAGCTGTGAGTTGCAGAGATGATAGGGCTTGGCTGGAAATAATGGCTGGCGTGTGGAGACCTAGTCTCCAAGTGAGAGATTGTTTGGGTATATGTGGAGATTGGTTTTGGAGTTGAAAAATGTGTTTGCTGAAAGTTGGTTCGACAGTTGGCTTGAGTCAAAGTTTGCTCGACATACCACTCGAGCAAAGCTCAAGTCCGAGAGTTCACTTGAGCGAAACACAAACCCTAGTGTTTGCTCAACCCTCGCTTGACACACCGCTCGAGCTAATATTCATTTGGTTGTTTGCTCGAGGTGCGCTCGACACGTCGCTCGAGCGAAGTATGCAGTTTTGCCAGATTAGGGTTTCCACGCCGTGTGCTATATATATGTCATATTTTGACATGTCTTGGATGACCTTAAGCATATTTGGAGAGAGAACAATTGTCTAGTGAATGCATATTGTGTGAGAGAGCAAAAAGTCTTAAGGAGTGTGAGTCGAGATTGAGTGATTGTAATCTCTTCTGGTTAATAAGATTTTTGTAGCTTTGTAGACATACGCAATTTGCCGAATCACATATATTATGCATCGTGTGTAAGAAATGGAAATGTAAGGAGTATTTGTAGAAGTGGAATTCTGGAATGAAGAAAAGAAAACTCTCTGTATTGAATCAATTAACGTAGCGAGTCTACAAGCATGTATATATATACAATTACTAAAGAATATTCTAACTAACTATTTTATATAAAAAGACATTACTACCCTTTATATACAACTCAGCAAGGGAAAATGACAAAATAACTAATGGAAACGTCAATGATTTCTGAAAACAGAAATGGCAGACTTCATTCTTCAGCATCCACTACTTCATTTCCTTTCTTTGCATGTTGCAATGAATTATTCTCCAATATCGTGTGATTTTTTTTTTTTTTTTTTTTTTTCATATGGACCAATATCGTGTGATTGATTGTGATTGTTTTTACTTTATTTATTATTATTGATGTGTGTATTTTGCATAATATTTCACAACAGGTTATACTTGAGATGATCACGTAAATTAATCTCGATAAAAACTCCATTATTGCAATAATTATATATAGTATTTTGAAAAGAAAAGAAATTAAATTAAAGCACATTAATTCATGAATCGATAAATCGGTTTGCTCGTATTAACTTTTTGCTCAATCGGGTGAAAGAGAGACAAGTACTAAAAGAGAGTACGGCTTTTAATTAATGCGGTCTAGCTAAGGGACTCATGATGTAATATTGTTGTTTCTGAAAATAAACATAACTCATGGTAAATTTGCATTGAAATATGTTTCTTTGAAGTATCCAGTACTAGAAATTTTGATCATTCCTTGATCAATATCCATGGGTCCTTATAATCAGATAAGATATATTAGAGGAATTGAAGAAAAACCAGCTGGGGTCCAACAAAGGTACGTACGAACTCAAGGAGATCATTCTCACTTTTATAGATAGATAGATATATAGTTATAAGGATGGCCGGATCATATGACCATCTTCAAATATA
This sequence comes from Juglans regia, assembly GCF_001411555.2. Taxonomy (NCBI): domain Eukaryota; kingdom Viridiplantae; phylum Streptophyta; class Magnoliopsida; order Fagales; family Juglandaceae; genus Juglans; species Juglans regia. The sequence goes on along the minus strand of NC_049901.1, from coordinate 6,710,495 downwards.
GGAAATTAAAAGAGTGATCAAATTACTGTCCCAAGGGCATTAATGCTTGAGATCCAAGCGTGCTTGCATGTCGAAGGGGCCGAAGGCCGGCCGGAGACTAGAGAATTAAGAATGGAGGGAGCTCTCAGCTCTGTGAGGTATTTTTTGAAGAAAAAGGCTAGCTTTTTGAGAGAGAGAGCGAGAGGTCCTTCTAACTTTTTGAGTGATAAACAGTTCTTTAAGATTAAATGCTGTCGGAGAACATGATTTCTTTTAAGATTAGAATGTAGGCTTTTAATGATGTAACAACGTAATAAATTGTAGAGAAATGTTACGTATAATCCTATTTTGGAGACTGTAATGCAAGTTTAGATAATTTTATTTTTAAATTTTTTTAAAATTATAAAAATATCTCTCCTAAAATGATGTTTTTTCTTATTTAATAAAGGGTCTGCACATACAGTCCCTAAGTAGAGACTGCAAATAGAATTTTTCTAAATTGTATAATCTAATCGAGACGACCCACAGACGCCCACTCTACCGTAATCGCTACAATTTTGAGTATTTTAGTATGAACTTTTAATTAATTTGGCTCTTGCAAAACAATAATCATGAGCAGTGAAAAAACATATAGAATCGTTTGGAATACATATTGTTAATGTCGTGTTTCGCATACCTTTGAGTCAAGCTCTGACAATTTAGGTTTTTGGAAACGGGTCTACAAAAGATAGAGAGAAGGGCAACTTGGAAATGGTGGCCTAGGGGCCGGGTAACTTCCGATGTCAAAATTAGTAAATATTTTTGAAAGTTTATAAATAAGTAAGGGATCAGAGAGATATTCTCGTACTTGAGATCTGTTATTTAAACTATATGTCTGGGGAGCAGACCGTGCCTACTCCTATGAAGTTTGCATTCCCCGTCCTGTTCCTTGTGTCAGAATCTGTAAATGCAGTGTGACTCTGCGACGATGTCATTAATATGACATGTTGCCCGGGTGTTGGAGTTATTAATGCGGCGTGGTTCTTCGACCTCCTTCTCTGTTTGTCTCACCTCTAGTCTGTTCATGCCATCTCTGTCAGTAGATCAATGGCTCTTCGTATATCATGTTTGCTGTGAGGGCAGGTTCTTGAGGACTGGACACTGCTCAAGGGGTCCTTAGACCGACGAGTCTCATCCCCTACAGCATTACTCTTCTTACAGGTTGTGTTCAGAGGAGCTTTCCTATGGGCCGGGTTAGAGATTATTTGGGAATTTTTATCTTGTTTCTCTTTTATGCACATGCTTCTTGGGCTTGATGGGAGAAAATCCCCTCACACTGTTTCACATTTGGCTATATATATATATGTTAATGCATTAAACTAACATGCACGTTACACATCAGTTCAATCTTTGCGAGTACATTAATCAAATTAGAGAAATGATATTTACTATCGTGGAGTGCACTAGCGCCATGCAATTCCTTAAAAAAAAGTGAGTAAATACAGAATTAACCAAAAAAAAAATTAATTTTTTAATAGTAGACTCTATTATTTTTTAAAACGATTGTACGACGTTTGCATACTCTACGAATGTATATAACATTACTCATCAAATTAATATGCATAGGTCTAATACTTAATACTTTGATCTATCATTAGTGAAAATTAAATAAGCTCAACAAATTAACACTAGAAGAGAATGCGGGTAAAAAATGCATGTCCCTTTTCATGAGATCCTTCACCACTTTGGGACTATACCCTATGTTACGCACGTACATACTACCTCAGAAATGCTATTTTGGCTTTATTATTTCTAGCTATGATCTCGGCCATTATGCACGGTTAAGACATAATTTTCTTGTGAACCTATCATTTAATTCTACGTCAGAAGATGATGAGAAAAAAAATAATGAGTATAATTTTTTATTAAAATAAGCTTCTAAATATTTCTGATTATGTGTTGTGTAATTAGCTTCGTTGCTTATAATTAAATTTGTTTGGTTGACTTAATTAAGTTGTGTATGTTACAAATAATGCTATATATAATCGTAAAGTGTGCAAGCGTCGTGTAGTCACTTTGAAAGAGTATGTTTCACTATTAAAAAATTAATTTTTTATATAAATTTTGTATTTATTTATTTTTTTTAAAATGATTGCGAGTATCATTTCTCATTTAAGTAGATATATGAGTGCAAATTAGATATCACATTAATTAATATTGTCAATCGATTTTGCGAGGACCACCCAATTAATTATATAATTGGGTCCATGATGATCGATCAGCAACTTAATTCCATTTGGAACGTTTAATTAATTGAATAAGTAAGATGTAATTATTAAGAATAAAGTGGCATTAATATATAATATTAGATACCCATGAGAGAGATCAGGGGGCCGGGACCGGAGAAAATCTGGATCGATAATATTTGTCTCCCACTGGAAGATCATGAAGTGCTGAAAAGCACTTAGTACTGCTTTTGCTTTTGCATTTGCATGATGATCATCAGTTGCTATATGATGATCTTATTATAAGTCATTCAATCTTAACATCATGATCATCAATCTTCTTCCAAGTCTTCAAGATCCAACATTAATTCTATTCAACCTTTTAGACTTATTTGGATGATCATCACTACTTCCTGTTCTTTAATTTTGTCAAAAAGGATCCACTAGCTATAGCTAGTAGTCTTCTACAAAGAAGCTAGCTAGTATACAATTAAAGACTAGGACAAGGAAATAATTAATGGTTAAAAAGATTAGAAAAAAAAAATTGAGACAATATTATCTATTCTATCAATAAAATATTATTAATGCTGATATATGCCGGAAGTTTCATGCAATTTTCTTTTTCAAAAAATTAAAGCTTGCTAGGATCATTTCAACTTAAATTAATAGAATTTTCTGATTCCAACTTAACTTATTTATTAATTATTTCATGCCGCAACAAAGAATTACAAGGCCGACAAATTATATATATATATATATATATTTTAAACTGACGTAATTGCCAACTTCTATAGTTTTTCAACATATACAAGCTTCGTGCAACTATAACTTAAAAAAGAGATTTATTGGAGTAGATATTGGTAATTGTTGAGAGGTGGCTTGAATTTTGTTGAAAAAATATATCTACAGATTTCTTGCTCGAGTGGTATCTCTGTCGCTCGAGCGAAGTTTCAACTCGAGAGTTTGCTCATCAGTTATTCGACAGTTAGTTCGAGTAGGGCACAACCAGTGAGTTTACTCGACATCCGCTCGACACTTAGCTCGAGCGGGATGTCAATCCTAACGTTCGCTTGGGTATCGCTTGACACCTCACTCGAGGAAATGTTTTGTTTTAAGTACTCTGCACCGTTTCACTATATATACATATTGTTCTCTACGTATTGACTACTTTTGGCATTTGAAGCAGCCATACACTTACAGTAGAGAGAGAGACTAGTTTATTGGATGTACTAGGATTTTGAGATTGAGAACTTTTGTGATTGATCTTTTGTATTCCACATTTATTGATAATGAATTCATTGAGACTGATTTTGCCAATAGATATAGGCTCACATTGAGTCGAATCACTTAAATCTTGATGTTTTGTGTGTGTAATCGTCGATTTTTCTTTTATTTGCTTATGCTATTTCACTTTAACTTAACATTTGATAACCAATTAATCCCCACGTACAATAATATATATATATATATATATATATATGCTTCAGATTTTTGGCACTTTTTGTTTCTCCAATCACAATCATATATACATATATATATATATAGAGAGAGAGAGAGAGAGAGAGAGAGAGATGAGATCAACTATAACGTAAAAAGAGAAAAACGAAAGGGAAAAAGATGATCAACATGCATGCTGCATGGCGTCAAAATTGTGACCGAATTAATTGTACGAGTTTAATTTGGCATATATGCTGTATCGACAACAGTACAATATCTGTCAAAAACCTCTATTGGTGGTGGTAGTGGCCTGACTGACATTCATTAATTTAATTAACGTGGTAGTCACTAGTCATGACTGAAAACCATATATATTAATTCTTCAGTGCAGAATGGCCTAAAGATTGCACATGGAAATTAGTAAATGATCATGATCAGGTTTGGCCGTCCTGGTTCAAATGCATGCATGTAAATTAATTCCAATATGCTTTTAAAACCATTTATTTATTTTACAACAGATAATCGAATGACTATATGTGGCGCACTACAAGAAAAATGAGCAATATTTATGTTGAGTTATTTAAAACGAAAATAATTATTTGTAACGAACACTCGAGAATAGACTCAATTTGATAGGAAAAAATTATTTTTATAAAAAATAACTAGCAACAAATAAATAATTTTCTTATAATGACAGGAGATTAAATTGCATGGTCTTCTTGATCTATTTAGCAATTAATTAATATTATACATGAATATGGTGTAGTATTGTATGGTTGTAAATGAACCAATTTGTTCGATAGCCTACTCGGTATTTGCCCTGTTAAAGTCAAATTGAATTCGACGAGTAAAAAAAAAAACTCGTCCGTGAAAGCAAATACCCGCTCAATTAGTAAATAATATATATCCGACAAAACTCGATTCAACTTGGCTAAGACTCATTTAGGCCCACTCGTTTGTACTCAAGTCTACTCTTTAGTTTGACTCAATTAAAATTCATTTATATATTGATAAATATATACATACACCTATGTATATGTACATACATATATATATGTATCAGCCAATAATATAAATATAGCACTTTTATAATTAAATATATAATATGTAACCTAATTATTTATATCTATATATTGAATATATTTTATAGCTATATTTTATAATTTGTATAATAATTAGTCGGTAATATTTAATAATCTCTTATACTAATATGTGAGAACCAAATATGAAATAGATATATGCTATCATATTATGTGTATATATTAATAATATATGTAGTCATATAATATATTGTTATTATAGATAAATATCAACTAGTTAGATATTAATTATTTTTAAATTTTTTAAAATCTTATAATTCAATAGATGTTCTACTTGTTAGTTGTATAAATTCAATATTAAATTTTTTTCTTTATCTAATTTATTAATTATTAAATCTTATTCAAAAATTAAAAAAAAAATATACAATTCGAGCTCGAGCTCGTTTGTGAGACAAGCTTAAGTTTGAGTTCAAATTAAGAGTTTAGCTTACCAACTCGAGCTTGAATAAAAAATAAATAAAAATCTCGAGTTCAAACTCAAGTATTTTAAATTGAGTTGAGCTCAACAAGTCAAAGACTGTTTCAGCTGGGCTCGATTACAACCCTATACAGTAGTACTAGTACTAGTACTGCTCTATATATATTTATCACACTAATTTGGTAAATATTAAAGACGTAACGCTGATCGGATCTATCATGATTTAGATGTGTACATGGAGAAGTATCATCTCATGTTTCCCACCATATTTGAAGATGATGTACCATGGAAATGCACTTCCACTTCCACAACCTATCTTGCTAACGCGCGCCTTAATATATTTATATTCCTTATATATTAAAAGCACCTATAAGCATATGAATAGAAATGAATAGTATTTTTCTTTGACATTTTTTATTCCACTTATACTCGTGTAATTGATTGTTGTTACAGTTATGCCTCTGAATGCTCTATACAAGATGAATTGTATTTTTTCGTCCAATTTTGCTCTTTATTTTCTCAAATTCTCATCCTTTTGTGTTTTTCTTTCCCTCACCGGCTATATAAAATGTATTTTTACGGTATTTCACTTGTCTCTTTACAACTTTTTTCTTATTCAAAGGTTGGTCGAAATCTTTTTCCTCTTACTTTCTCACGTTTCCAATATTTTTACTCCCCACTTTCTTACAGAAACTTATGAATTTTTTAGTGTTGCAATTTCTCTTCTTGCCTGTGAATCTTGCTGTTACATAGGTATGAATTTTCTTTGTCTCTCTTCTCGGTTAAAACTCTTTGAATTTTTAGAAGCTGTGTAGAAAATTCACATGTATAATCTGGGTTAGCCTTTATTCGAAATAATGAGATTAATAGACATGCATCAACTTGGATGAAACCAGTCATCAAATCAGATGAAATAAACACTATATAATATCTGTTTATAAGATCTAAAAATAATTGGCGATGAGACGATTTAACTGTTAACAAACATCGAATCGGATGAAACAAATATTATGTAATATCTATTTAAATAAAAGAAAAATGGTGATGAGATGATTTAACAAACATAAACAAGTGATATCTTAGAGATCCTTACACCGACACATTGAGGCAACGTGAGTGAACAAGATTTACGTAAAAAAATTGTGTTTATAAATTTGGTGATTTTGGTATGCAACTCTCACAAGCTTTTCAATTGAATGATAATTTTGTATATTAGTCTATTTATGTAAATAATGATGCTTTTAATTAGGTATTGTTCAGAATATTTTTTTAAAAAACTTTTATTTAATGAATTGTTATTATTATATACTTTTACGAAAATATTTTAGAACTTTTTTTTCCTCTCACCAGACGCTACGTACCAGAGCATACGTGACTTGCGTAGCTCCCATTAATTCAGCGTTTTTCAGAAAGCTGCGGGCAACCCTTTTAATAACTTACTCCAATTAATTAATATTGTTTAGTCGCTATATTTAAAGTTATGCTAAATAAATTGGGAATTTTTTATTCAGATAAAAAAATACGATTTTTTTGGTAAGCATATTATATATATATATTAATTAATTTTATCGTAAGTTTATTGTAGTTACTAAATAAATTAAAAATTAATTTTTTATATTCATTGATGTGACATATACTTTTATATCAATAATATATTTAATGTGTCAATAAATAAATTTATAATTTTTCTTCGTACTAATATTTATTAATTTGTCTACCATTACAAATTAACTATATATATATATATATATATATATTATACGCATATAATATGCTTTTAATTATAAGTCTTCGCGTGTTCAGTTTTAATATTCCTTAGTAGCGATTGCAAATGCCAAAAATCAAATCGAATAAATATTTACCTTAAACGTGTCAAAGCTGTATACTCATGCGCTGGTCAATGCCACGATTATTCGCAGCGCATTGGAAGAGTGCAATATTTAGTAATCAAGTAATGGGAGACCAAGGATTAATTATTAGTCCAGACGATAAAAGATTTAGGTCGCGTTTCGATGTTGAGTTAAGTTGAGATTAGTTAAATTTTTTATAAATAGTAATGACTTGAGATGATGAAATGAGTTTTATGTTTAGATTTATTTAGTTGTTAAGATGAATTTATATTATATATTTATGAAAAGTTGAAAAATATTATAAGTGCCGCACTGCGAGTGTAAAGATGTGTTGAAGTTAAAAAGAGTGAGTTTCACGTGTAAAGAGATTTTGAGTTAAGATGAGTTTAATGATTTGATAGTTGAGCCTTTAGATGTTAGAATATAGACTAATCAACTTATAAAAATTAGACTGAATTGTTCAATTTCTAAACGGGGCCTTAAACATACATGACTAGCTAGCTTAGTTATTCTCAGTCGTTTAAATATTTGTTATTTTTCCATTAATTAGTACAATAATTAGCTCGATCTAGACTTCCAATATCTGAAGTGCTAACGAAGGAGAAGGATAATTCTTCGTTGACTTCAGGGTATTGAGTTTTTTTTTATCTTTTCTTTTAGAGGATATATATATAGCATACTATATATCGTGATATAACCAATTAATAAAGAATATTCTGCCTCGCAAGCACTAGTCTCGTGGCCATTTTTTAAGTTAATCGGTATTGATCATGATACCCTTAATTGCAAGTAATTTTTTTTTTTAAAATTTTAGAAAGAAAAAAAAAGTAATATTCATATATAGCAAAAAGAAGAGGAAGTAAAAGAAAGATGATATATGAAAAGAAAAGAAAAATAAAAAGAAATATGTAATATTAATTAAGACCACGGCCAAGCATATAATTATCCTCATGAATTTACAGACCAATCCGATAAGCTAGCTAGCTCCATTAACAATGATAAAAACCTAGACTAGATCAAGAGATTAACGGAGAATATATATGAAGCTGACCAGAAATTAAAAGACATGGTGATCTGGATAAAATTAAAGATCATGTGTAGAGGTTTAAGTCAAAAGTTACCAACCCAGAGCATGCATGAAAACAGCTTATAAATGGATTAGGACGCAGACAGCCATGATGCAGACCTGCCAGCTTAATTACATGATCCTGTATGTATATTAATTAAGGATGTCATGCTGCCATGCGTAAGCATAGTTGTTATATAGGGTCCTCTCTGCTCGTCTTAAGGATGATCTTTCTCAGAAAGAAGGTGAAAACTGGTCTCTGTTCGCTTTTTTGAGCATTCAACGGTTCATAATTTTCCTATCGCGGAGTATGATGAGATCATGTTAACGTCGGGAGAATGTATTGAGACATCCTCACAAGAGACCAGTTCAAACTGATCTATGATTGTTCTAGACATCCTCAAGATAAACGTCATCTACAACAATAAAATTAGTTTGAATTTTGAAATATTTTTAAATCATGTTCAAAATTCAAAATAGTTAGTTCAAACTTAGTTTGAATTTTGAAATACTTTTATCTTATCATCTTTTGGATCATGTATCTACAACACCTATAAATATTTAAATAAATAACAACTGACAATCTCACCTAGTCATGTTAGGTGAGAATTCACAAAAATATTTGTGACCCGGTCTTCACAAAATGAACAATAATCTACAGTACTAAAAAGCTATCGGCCAAGTTCTTTTAGATCAGATCAACATGATACGACCCTAGGGTTGGCTTTGTCACAGTATTCAAGGATATCCTGAGGAATATGTCCGAAACCACATAGAGATTTCTTTGCACGACGGCTGTGGAGAATTATCTGTGCATGGATCATGTCCGCCATTACTCACAGTGCCAAGGACCTTTTTTCCGAGCTTTTCAACGAGACTATCATTGACATATTTGCGTCTCCAAGCCGCCGAGTCCACGAAGATTTAAATGAAAAAAAAAACAAAAACAAAAAACAACTTTTGGGGTGAAAAACAAGTGCATTGTCGGCACCTTATGAAATAGCTGGGTTCGGCGTCTCAAAAGAGAAGAGGCCGAAATAAAAAAAATACGCCTAAGGGCACCTCACTGCATGCGCCCGCCCAATGCCTCTCTTGAACAATAGGGTCATTTCTTATGTGATTTTGATTGACATTATGACCTCGTGACTGAGGAATATTATTGACCTTAAAATGTTCATTTTGGACATGGGAAGGTGGGGTTGGAAACCTTATTTTGGGTGATTATTTCAACAGTTTAATCCAAAAGTTTCTATTTAGACTTGAGAGGTTGGAAAAATATTATGACTGAGAAGGATGGATTCTAGCTAATTGCTTGTCATTAGTATATATATGATGCCAACATTAATACAATCAGGGCCAGGTTAGTATAGATAACAGATCCCACATCAAGGCTAGAATGAAGATTATAACGAAAGTAAACCAGGGTCAGTTTGATGGTTGATGGCTCCATCTTACCTATTTTATTGCAATTAACAAGTTGTTATTCATGTACTAGCTGCTCTGTTTTCTGCACTGTTCTGGGATTACTTTTTGCCTTCTTGTTTTAGCTTCTGCTGTTGCATAGTACTCCATGGGAATTTGGAGAGATTTATCCAACCAAATTTGCAGAGCCGTATTGGCTCAACAAGGTGAAAATAAAGACTGCAAATTCACCAAAGTGAGCTTGATCATACAAATAGAAGCGCGGCAGCTAGGGATTCGAAACGATAACCTCCGTTGATCAAGAAAAAAACAACAAAAAAGATCTAAAAGCCTCAGTTTTCACCGGAAATGGTCTCGGGAAATTGTTTTATCCCTTGAGGATGATGACTATATACATAGACATAAGAACTTTATCTGATATATATTACTTTGCTTAGGTTTCACGAACATATTGTTTTAGGCCAGACGCCGATTGATTGCTCAAAACATCTCTATTAATACTCATCAATTTACATATTCGCGAAAATGGTAAAACAGAAACCAAAAAATGGTACATAGTACAGATAAAGAAGAGTCAGAAGCAGCAACGAACAAAAGGACACAAGCCTACTCTCTTCTACAGAAACAATTTTTTTTTTCTTCAACGGCAATCAGTGAGGCTAAAGTAATTAAACTTGCTCACTAGGGTGAGTCGAAGGAATGGAAGGAGTAGCCAAGTACGTGGGCTTGTCGTCCCCGGCCATTATAACAACGATCCTTGGCTCGGTATCAATCACTGCATCCATCGTCTTTGCAGCAGCTGGCTTGTCTTCGTTTTCACCTGAGGAATTGGAAACACGTTTTCTGTACGAGCAAACTAAGATGATCAATGCCACGGCGATAAGTAACAACATTAGAGCTAGGCTCCCAAAGAGATATGGGATCGGAGACTTCCATAGCCGGACTTCGGATACTGAAGATGACGTGCTTGTAGCCGGCCTCTGCATATCTCTCCTCTCTTTTAATTTTTTTTTTTCCTACTATTTTTTCTTTTCGATTTCTGGTTGGTGGAGTAAGTGCAAAATGAGGATGGTGGTTCATGAATTTATAGGGGAGAAGTTAGGATTGCTTGGATTTGGGTGCATGGAAGATTCCTTTTCGTTCTTTTTGATGCCTAATAATTCAATGATGTCAATTGGTAATGATCATGATTACTCATGCGTTGTGGTGTATTACTTCGTGCCGAGCAGCTTCTTGGGGTATTTTTTTTTTTCTTAAATAAGATAATTTAGTGAATATATATTGCTCACTATAATTACAATATTTTAAAAAAATTTATAAAATAAATTTAACGTATCATAAAATTATATCGATTTGTGAGTTACTAGACTTATCACTTCTCATATATAATTGTGGCATCTTGACATAAATGATGACGGTATCAAAGATGTACTTATAATAAAAAGGAAAATAGAATCAATCGAGGTGGTTATAATTAATATGTAATTTCATATTTATTATTAATAAAAATTATATGAAATATTTCTCTATTTTTTCTTTTAATTTCTTGCATGCCAAGAAATTAGGGAAGCCCTGTATATTAATTGTCTTACTAACTAAAAGATTTCTTAATTAAGGTTGTGATTACCATATATACATGCAGTGTGAAGTTGTGAACACTTGAAATTTAGGTGGTTCAACAGTAATTATTTTTCATTAATAATTAGTAATAACGATCATTCTCTTAATTATGTACTGCAAATTGTGGCAAATTAATAAATATAGTGGCAAATGAGGGATTCAATTGGAAATCTATCAAAGTTAATTATTGTACGTCTTAAGTACCCCACTCCAATTAAGAATATTTATTTTTTAAATGAAAAGTAGCTAGCTAGCTAGCTAGCTAGATGTTGCCGTCAATTGTCAACCTAGCTAGCTAGCTAGTCGCGTTTAGTCACAATTCAGGTATAAATGTTTACGTGGTAATAAATACTTTTAAAATTTAAAACTTTGAATTTTTTTATCTTATAATTTTTACCTAATCATTATATTTTTTTTTTCTAAATTTTTAAATAAAACATAAAAAATAATACAAATTTTTTAAATTTTTAAAAACAAAAATTATATGAAAAAAATTATTATTATTTCTTTATAATATTATTATTTAATTTTTTTCCTCATATTTTCTAAAACCTAATAAAATATCTTAACTCAAACCATTTCATTACTGTTTACATATCATTTCTCATCCTATCTCAAACCATTTTTCAGTCTGGATTGAGAAATACTCTCAACTCAACTCATTTCATTTCATCTTATCTCATCTTATCATTATAATTTTCATAAATTCTTACATAAAATACAATAAATAATTTAACTTTTTCAAATCTTAAAACAATACAATAAAAAAATAAAGTACTCGAAACCGAATACGGGTGAACAATTATAACCTAATTAAGAAGTAGTAAAAAAACCCTATTCTCACTCTCTCCATTTTCTCTCTACACAGCCGCCCCCTTCAAAAAACTCAGACCAGAAGAGAGGGGTTGGAGGTTTGGCTCCTCCCTTCCTCCCTCATCCCTCCTTCATTTTCTCTCTAATTTTTCTTTTATTTTTCTAGTTTTGTTTGTTTTTTCATTCACAGTAGGGTGAAATGTAGATTTGTTGATCTCCGGAACCAGACGACCACCACGTGCCCCATTGCAAGATTGCCAAGGCGCCGATCCTTCAGACGGATGAATAATCTTGTCGAACAAAGCGGTGCAAAAGCCACACAAGCGGCCCAAAATGCGTGTGACATCCACGTGTCATCGCAAGGGGAGCTCTATCTTCGCCACGCGGGGCTTTTCTGGGACTAGGGCCATCGCTTTCTTCAAACCTAATATTCCGACGTACTTCTAGGGTGATGCGTGTCCCTCACGCGCCACCATAGTATCAGTGTTTGCATTTTTTATTTCCTCTAAGGTTGAAAATGTGGATCTACAGCTTTTCAAGCTATAATTCGCTATTTTCTCATGCATAGTCTCTTGGATTTTTGGCCATAGAATGTCCACTACTCCGTCTTAGATAGAGTGTGAGGTTGTTTAATTCTGTCTAAGGACAGAATGTGGGATTTGTTAAATCTGTCTTAGGACAGAGTGTTATCTCTCAGACGGTTTTTCTATAGAGAGATAATGGACTAGACTATGTCAGTCACAAAGAAATTTGTATATTGAGGAGCCTTAAAAGCAGTAGTTGGCTTATATTCTTTATGTCTCAAATCAAAGTTGTAATGTCCCGTTATAAATTAATAGAGTTTGTTCTACCTTTAAAAAAAATCTCAAATTAATAATAATATTCTAACAATATCTTATTTAACTTTCAACTTTCGTCTCATCTCATCTCAACTCACTATTCAAACCTAACTTTATACTATTTAGAGATATCTCATCTCATCTCATCTCATTATCCAAACATACTCATCTTTATTTACGTGACGATTAGGTAGCCGGATGAGATATTTGAAGAAAATGATGATCTTAAATTCAAAAGCGGTTCATATATACTTTAGAATCAATGGGTGTGTGTCCAGGTCCACATGTGGAACTTCGAACAACAAATGTCTCCCCACTATATAATGTGATCAGCACAACGACACTAATCGAATAATATTTATATACATGATCATGTGGACTAATTGCCTCATTTAAAACCGCATTTTTGAAGTGGCTGGCTCGTCCAATGTTTGTACTAATTATAAATAAAACCGACCAAATGCTTTCCTCCCTCCCAACATTATCCTTAGTGCCAAAATCCTGTGCTCTCCCTTCATGAACGGCAATGCTAATATTGCTGTCCAACAAAAGGTGATCGATCCTGGTGACGAGAATAAATTTTGCTTCCTAAGTTATATATATATATATATATATATATATATATATATATATACACACATACATATATATATATATATCTATATATATATATATATATGCAACTGATCATCAGCTTGCAAGTCATTCAACAACTTTTATAAATCAGTCCACTCATTGATTATGATCGATTGGTCCCGAGGGTCCCTTTTCGATCATGTCCACCAACCCATGATGACAATATATATATATATATATATATATATATATGCATGTTAATTTGAACACAATTTCCATCCCTTTCATATGCAAAATAGAGAGTGGATCACTCATGAATCGATGTTCTCATTTATAAATAAAAGAGAACCGTGGGGTTTTGGCTGAAGCACTAGATCATGATCATGATGCATGTAAATGAATTGGTTTATTCTTTTTTCTCAAACACAATGAACATATTTTTCTCATGACATAAACTATAGCTAGTAGAAGATGATATGCTCATGACTGTTCTATGATCAGTTTCTTAAGTGCTTTATAATTTGTTAATGTTCTGATTAGACTTGGATTAAAAAAATGGCAATTACAAGTGAACTTCAACTGTATTATATGCAAATTAAGGGACAATAATAAAGTACTAGACAGTGATTAAAAAAAAAATACATATTATAGAGTTATGACTTAATTTGTTTGTGAGGAAGAGATTCTCATTACTTGCTTGATAAGAATTGGATTGGGAATTAATTAAAACGCAATAATCATATATAGCTGGCCGCATGTCATCTGGGTGGCAAATACCATCACTTTCACCCATAAAGGATACGTCAAATTAGGAAGCAATGAAGATTTTCCAGGGAAAAAAAGAAAAAGAAAAAAAGAAGGAATGAGTCAATGACTTTGGCCTTATCCCTTATCGATCATTTTCAAGCTGTTTCCACATGAGTTAATTTACGTACCTTAAATATATATATATATATATATATATATATATATATATACACACACACACACACACTAGATTAAAGTAACGTGCAAAACACATTTGTCTAGTTAGATTAAACAGTTATTTTATAAAAATAATATATGTTTTTACAAAATTTATAAAAATAGTTGATGGCATATATAGTTTAGAAGACATTGATTCAACTTTTATACAAGTAATATAATGAATAGAATATTACAAATGAACTTTAACAAATAAATTAACTACTACAATCAGTACTTTAACAAGATGATTGAATTTGCATCATCAAGATGATGGTATTTAATGGCGTGTTTTGGGTCAGATGAGATTTATTTCTCTTTTTTTTTTATATATTTTGGCTTTGTATTATATTTTGCTGGATAACTGTATAATCTCGTTGAGGATATTTCACTATTGTGGTTCTGTTTATAAAATTCTGGTACTTATGAATATTAAGTTGTGAAATTTATGATTTAGATAGTCAAATACTCCAATTGTTTCATCTCATTTTATTTTATTGCAATGCTTTAACCAAAAGATATTCAAAACGGTATTAAAAACTTTGAAAAGATATAAATATATATTAAAGTGTTTAAAAGTTTTAATTAATAATATTCCATTCTAAATGTCCAAAGAAATACATTCTTCACCTAGGGATTATTATTATTATTTTTAAATAAAGTTATATATATATATATATATATATATATTATGCTTTCCCTGCAAAGCCATTATTATGCACACACACGCACAAAAAGTTGGAGAGAGGGGAATAAAAGGATATGTGGGATTGTTGCCGTTAAGCACTTTAACGAAAACAAAAAAATTAAACGTTAAAACAAGAAATTCTGTCTCATATCCGTCTCATAGACATTTTATATATATAGATAGATATAGTTATAATTTCCTCCCCTTTCCCTAGCTAGCCTCCTCCCTCATGGGATTCACACACACACACATATATATATATATATATATATATATATGTGTGTGTGTGAAATGAGAAAAAATTGCCTAATGTTGCTATATCAATATTGGAAGGAACGAAGAAAAAGAGAGAGAGAGAGAGAGAAGTCCGCCCTGACAACCTCAAAATTCAATAATAATATTGATGAGACGAATTTAGAGTACTCATAATAATGATCTCGCGGTGTCCACTCTCCACATGAATTACTATTTTGTATTGGAGGCATCACATGCATGAATTCCCTTTATCAGGAATAGGGAGAAATATATAGTGATTAAAGATTGGGTATATCCAAATTGATTAGATATATATATCTATATATATATATATATATATATGATCTGCAACATTAACGTGATCATATATCTCTTATATATATAACTTTTTTACGTACGGCGCTATCAACGTTAATATATTGCAGAAGAGTCTTCCAGCCACCAACACATATATACATACAGGAAATTAAAATATATATACCCAATATGAGAGGGATTGGTGGATCAGGAGGTATGAATTATATAAGCTGGTTCTGTCAATGTCAATGAGCTAGAAACTCAACAGATTTGTGGGATAATATTTTTACAATTAATCCTAGTGGAAATTATCATCATTTCACGTGTCTCCCACTACAGAAGTTGACGTATTAATTAAGTGCACCCCCTTTAGACTAATCTGCCATTTTCTGAGAAAAAAAACAACCTCTTTTCACTTGCTCCTTTGTCCATTCCACATGACTTGATAATACAAGAAGAAAATGTCCATTCCATACTAACCTTCATACATTTCTCACCACTAATATATATTCACATGAGTGGTACCCAGAATACATGATGTGCATTTTCGAGCAGCCACGTCTTTTAACCTAATCAAGTGCCGTATTATAAACACAATTGTCAATTGTCATCCCCTCCTGTCAAACTTAGTTGGCAAAGTAGCCAACTTGAAGACTCATATATAGTAATTAATTAGGATAAAGGAAGAGGACGTGGGTCTTTGGTGGTTAACAAAGGTCATTTGGAAGTCAGCTTATTCTATCTTTAGGTACCGGTGTTTCTGATCCATTACGTACCCACTACTTCAATTAGTCCATGTTTTATAATTATATATAAATATATATATATATACACACACACACAATCTATGATCTGGCCTTGAAGTAATGGCGGTGGACTAGTGTGACAAGATGATCAACATGAGATCAGAAAATGCACATCATTGACAAATTCATGTTATTTAGGAGGAAACCGCGCGATGATCATGTAGGAAAAATTACTTCGAGTTTTCTGAGTCGTCAGAAAATTATATGCCACGACTCGGCCATGAATCGAATCATTGAGGCTAGCTAATTAATTAAAGTGAACTTATCTATAACTTTCTGTAGAATGGCCAAAGTTTTCTTTTAGTATCGTCCAAGTCTTGCTGGTTTTTTTCACAAAGATCTCAAGTGCTTCTTAGAATTTATAAGTTTCTGCATGGAAATGGAAACGTCGGCTGATTCATATATATATAACATGGACCAAGAAAATCGAATGTTCAATTGGGGGTAAAAACAGCTAGCTAGCTGCTGGGGGCCGGATCGATCAACGTTAACGCACGCAAGTCAAAAGTTAGTGCTCTTCTGATGTGGCCTGATTTTGACGCTAAAAAGTCCCATTGAAGATCTACTCCCAAAAATATTATCTTTTAAGTTCAATATGATCTTGTCCTTGCTTTCTGACGTAAATTCTTCTGATCTATCACCTTATCCCTTAACCCAACAGAAGCGCTAAAAACAGCATGAAATTAATTAGTAGTATTACAGGTCAAAAATTAGTGTGAAATTAGTAGCTTCAAATTAACTGCGCGCGGCAAAGAAATCAGAGCCATAATGATTGGTGGGTTTATTTATGCTATATATATATATATGGAGATGCAAAGTACTGTTGGAAACTTTCTTTGATCTTCTTCAAATTGACATTTCTTGAAGATTTTTTTTTTCTTTAATTTGGATAACTAATTATAATTAAGATTTGCTTGCCCAGAAGGGATCATGAAATTAATTTCTGAATCACAAATTACTGCATGCATTTGGACAAAATCATCTCATTCCGTTTCTGTCTTTTCCTTCTTAATTTGAGCTTTCTCCCCTTTATTTCTTTTGAACTTGATTGTTTGGTTGATCATTAATAAGATTATGAGGGAAAAAACAGAAATAAAATGTTTTGGAATTAAAGTGAAAGTATATATAAATTCTAGCTGAAGTTATACCATGGAAGAAATAATTAGTTTGTCGACGTTGCTTCCAATTAAATTAAGATGCACAAACTAAGTTCGCTTAGCTTTTAAGCTACAACATCAGTTCATCATGATATACATAATCATTCTATTCTTGTTTTTGTTATTATAATTTTTGGCCATGGAAAGATTATTAATTTGGATCAGCAAGTTGATGATCATCATCCCACGCATATATGCAATAGTCTGAAAAATATAGTCGATCAAGGAAAAAAAATAACGAAAAAATTAAGAATAAAAAGGAATAATAGATATATATTATTTTATTAAAAACTCATTTTTACAGATTCTCGCTAGCTGAAAGCTGATAAAAAAGCCTAGATCATGAGAAGACTACAGAAAATTAATTCTAATGCCAAGAAAAGGAACAGAAAATATACAAGTATTAATTCAACTCGCATGCATGAGGAGTAGTATAATTAAGAGATCCAATAGCTTAGACTTGTTCATGATCAGCGCCATGGGATGTCGAAGAGACGGGTTTGGCCAAGTACGTAGGGTTGTCATCTCCAGCCATGATGACAACAATCTTTGGCTCGGAATCCACAGGCATGTTCACTGGCTGTGCTGCAGATATTTTTTCTTCAGCATCTCTAGGGCGGGATGAGTCGGACAAAGAATATTTACGATAAGAGCAAGCTAGGATCACCAAGGCCATCGCAATGAGTCCCAACATGAGTGCTAGGCCGCCAAAGAGATAAGGAATGGGAGAGTTCCAGTTCCCGAACCCGGAATCAACGGTTGTGGTGAAGTTGTTTGCAGGCCTCATTTTCTGATCACTGTGATCTGTTCTCTCTCTCTCTATAGCTTTGCCAAGATATATATATATATATATTTGCAATATTTGATATGGAGTGAGGTTGATGATGATGATGATATTCTTGCTTGTATTTATAGCAAAAGGCTAAAGTTGCTACGTACAGTTAATTGGATTAGGACAAGGAAGTTTCATTTGGTATAGTACAAGTGCCGCGTGCATGCCCATTGTTTTCATTTCAAAAAAGCTAGCATGGGTGATTCTTTCTTGTGCTTCACTAATACTTTTGCTTTGTTTCC
The DNA here is from genome assembly GCF_001411555.2 of Juglans regia. Taxonomy (NCBI): domain Eukaryota; kingdom Viridiplantae; phylum Streptophyta; class Magnoliopsida; order Fagales; family Juglandaceae; genus Juglans; species Juglans regia. The sequence continues at coordinate 6,691,931 of NC_049901.1, read as the reverse complement.
TTTTGAAGGGTTCTTGAATCTTTCTTTGTTGGAGAATGCATGGTAGCTTCACAATTATCTATTATATATTCCCCCTATATATTTATTAATATTTATATCTCTATATTTATTAATATTTATATTTATATTTATATTTATCTGCTAAGCTCCTAGCTATATATAGTATACTTCCTTTTAATTTATTTGTTGCTTCATCTCTCGGCACTGAAAAATAATTTTATGTTTTAATTTATAATTGGTACTGCTAGTCATGATCAATTAATTACATGGAAATAAATCTTTCTCAGATCTAGATATGTTGTATTTATATTTTTAAAATTAAGTTCGCAAGCAAGAATACGCGGTTTAATTAATTTTTCCATGAAAATGAATATTTTTGGTTTTGCTTTTTTTATTAAAAAAAATGTTACAAAGAGATTATTTTTTAAAAAATGCATACACAATTATTTGGCACGCGCGTGAGTGATAATGCAAATTAATTGGATGGAAAATTGAAAATGTGTACTAAAAAGGAGAATTTCGAACGTCCAAACAATTAAAGCTGGAATTGATCAGCAGCAGCCTATTAAAAACTCATGAGGTTTTTAATTAGAAGCCGTTTGGGAAAAAGATTTCTTCAATTAGTAATTATCCCAACTTAAATAAACAATAAATATTATAGAGCTGATCATGACTTTATAGATTTTTTTTTCTCTCACTTAAAATTCTCAAATTCAGACAATAAGTTGGCTCTCGATCTATTTTATTTTGTTTCTAAGGCAATCATGTCTTGATCACATACTCGTTTTATTTATTTAAAAAAAACAAAACAAAAGAAATTCAATTTTTTTTTTGTATAAAAAAAAAAAAAAAAACACTAATTCATTGGGTTTTAGTGTGTCATGATCAACTTACTCGTTTGAATATTCAAGTAACATGAATGAAGCAACCGATCGAGAAGGAAAAGAGGAGTGAATGCGATCTTGTTCCATGGTGGCTAGCTAGTTAGCTAGCTTTTGCTTATCCAATAAAAAAAAGGACCCACTAAACGTGTCTCGATCACAGCTCAAATATTCCATAAATTTTTCAGTTTCAGCTCCATGATCATGTCGTCAGAAAATCAAATATAGCAAGCAAGCTCTCTGCCTTTTCCTCTCGTAGAAATTTTTGTTTCTTTGGGATAGAAAGCACCAAATTCCTTATGAAAGTAGAAAACAGCATATCCGTTCGGCCGTGAACGTCTGCTGCATGCTCTGCTAGGGTTTTGTGCGCGGCACTTGTCTTCGTGGGCTATGATGAACGGCCCTCCGGTGGCCTCTGGGACCGGTGGGCTGGACAAGATTCCGGTAGGGCCCCCTCTGGTGGGGTTGGAGATTACAGTCGGCAATGAGAACGGCGAGAGGCGTACGTTTGCGGAGGCGTTGCAGCGGCCTATTCCTCCCCCAAAATTCAAACTTCCAGTCCGGCGTCCTGAGGTAATTAATGGTGAGCTTGGTTTCATCTTCTCGGATCTTGAGATGGAAAAGGCAGCCGAAGATTTAAAATTTGCTTTGGTCCTTAAGTTTTTATCCACCAGACCTTCCATTGATGTTTTACGGAAGAATATTATCAAAACTTGGGGGTTTAGTGAGGTGCCGATGATCAGTTTTATGGATGATTTCCATGTTTTATTACACCTTGCTAATGAAAAAGACTACTTACATGCATGGGCACGTGAAGGCAGGGTGGTGGCAGGCGTTCCGTTCCGGTTGTTCAACTGGTCCGTGGGTTTTGATCTGAAACGAGAACCAACCATTGCTCCTCAATGGATTTTTTTGCCTGGTTTACCTTTGCATTTGTATCGGTTGGATTGTCTTCAAAGCTTTGCCACACGTTTTGGGAAGTTTTTGGGAACGGACAATGCTACGGTTTATAGAACCCGGGCCACCGGGGCACGGTTGTGTGTTGCTGTTGATCTCAGAGACGAGCAGATTAAAGGATTTCCTGTGATGTTTGGTTCGCAGCAGATTTGGCAGTCGGTGGTCTATGAGAAGCCAGGGTTTTATTGTAATAAATGTTATAGGCAAGGCCATACGGAGGTGGCTTGTAGAACGGGACAGCGTGCAAGCCGTGTGCATGTCGGGAAACAGACCAGAAATGGGGAAGGAAATAAGGATGATGGAAAAATATGGAGGGAAGTGGGTCGGAAGAATTCTGCCGTGGTGATATCCAAAGAAGATGACCATGCGAAAATGAATCTTGAGCAAAAACCTGAGAAACCCGAATCAAGTAATGCAGGGGAAAAAACAGAGGAGGGTGCAGAGTTTTCTGTTAAGCTTATCAACTCTCTTGTGACGGGCAGCAAAGAAGGGACGTGTGTTAGTAGGCTGGGGGCATCATCTCCTCTTTGCTCTGATGAGAATATCCACCCATCGGATTTGTTGGAAAATAATCTTGCCGTGTGCGTCGCCCAGCAGGAACCTGGTATCAACCGTGCCGTGTGCGTCGTCCAGCAGGAACCTGGTATTACTCTTTCGTTGGAGGACGTTGCGGCTGTGGAGCTATGCGAGCATGCTACTGCTGTTACTAATTTGGATGCTGGCCAGCAATTGAATGATATTTGCGCCATAGATAGTGAAGATGATTGTGAGGAAGTTTGGTGTGATAGTGTTCCGCAGGTGCAAGCTGATGGTGAAAAGGTGCAGGAAGTCCCGCCGAGTTCGCGTACGCTGGTTTTCCATGGGGAGAGGGCGCGGTGTTATGATTCTGAAAATGAGGAGGGTGCTCTACCTGCTGTGATGGGCAAAGAAAAGTGTTATGCCTCGGATGCGGATCATATTTCGGCCAATGAGAATTTAAATATGAAGGAGGATAAGGCGTTGAGAAAATCACAACGGGTTCATACCCGCTCCCAAAAATTGAATTTATGACTGATAAGATTTTTTTCTGGAATATTAGAGGGCTAGGCAGTTCCAGAGGTATTTTGAAGAAGTTACTCATTAAATTCAAGGTTTCCTTATTTGCTATCTCGGAACCTTTTGTTGATGATTCTCGTATGGCTTCTCTTGGGTGTTATTTGGATTTTAATTATTATGCTTCTAATGCTAATCAGGGTGGTAAGTTGTGGGTTTTCTGGAATATTCCTAACATTTTTGAGATTGTGCTTTGTACGACCCAATCCGTGTCTGGTTGGTTCAAGTGGGATGCTCATCGTGTTTTTGTTACTTTTGTCTATGCTAAGTGTTCTTATGTTGAGAGAAGAGAACTTTGGCATGATTTAGAGGAGTGGACTGTTTTGGATCAGCCTTGGTTAGTTTTGGGTGATTTTAATGTTATTCGCAGGGACTCGGAAAGAGTTGGTGGGAATCCTCGGCCTTTTATCTCGATGCTTGAATTCAACGATTGTATTGATCGTTGTGGTCTGTTAGAGGTTTCTAGTTCTGGCCAGCGCATGTCGTGGTGTAATGGACATGGGGGAGTGTCCAGAAGTTGGGCTAAATTAGACAGAGTGCTCATGAATAATTTTTTTGCCAGTATCTTTCCTTCTGTTCATTTCAATTATTTGAGCCGAAAATCTTCTGATCATTGCCCGATGGTTGTTTGCTCGGATCATACAGCTTTGTCCTATGGCCCCTCTCCTTTTCGTTTTTTGAATATGTGGTGCTCACATGATGGTTTTCTTATGTGTGTGAAGGAAGCTTGGAACCAGCAAGATACGGCGTCTGGCCTTCTTAAGCTCTCTATTCGTCTGAAAAGAACCAAGATAGCGCTTCGTGCCTGGAATAAAAATGTTTTTGGTAGGGTGGATGTGAATATTCGTGCGTTGGAAGAGAGGTTAGAATTTTTAGATACCCAACTTCAATCTAGTTTTTCTGAGGAGATTGAGGATGATTTTGTGGCTACTAAGACCGAAATTGATATATGGGAGAAAAGGGAAGCTTCTCGTCTTGCCCAAATTGCTAAAAAGAAATGGTTGACTGAGGGGGATCAAAATTCAAAGTTTTTTCATTCAGTTATTAACCAGAGGCATAACAAGGGGCATATTAGTAAAATGGTCCTTGCTGATGGGAGAGTTTTGTGTACTGCTGAAGAGGTTCATGAGGAGGCCGTGATTTATTTTCGTAACTTCCTTTCTGATGTCTCTACGGTGGATCACTGTGACTTGTCGAGGATTATTGAGAAGAAAATTTCAGATGAAGAAAATCTTTGGTTATGCGCGGTTCCTTCTGAGTTGGAAGTGAAACAAGCTGTTTTTTCTATTCCGAAGAATAGTAGCCCGGGGCCTGATGGTTTTGGTTCGGGCTTTTATATGTCTTGCTGGGATATTATCAAAGAGGATGTGGTAGCGGCTGCTGGAGATTTCTTCAGGGGTGTTCCTCTATCCAGGTTTTATTCTTCCTCTTTTATTGTTCTTATCCCTAAAGTGCCTGAACCTTCTGGTTTTGATAAATTCCGTCCTATTAGTTTGTGCTCTGTGGCTTATAAAATTTTTTCTAAGATTTTTGTGAATCGTCTTAATTCTGTTCTTGATGTTTTGGTCTCTTATGAACAAGGTGCGTTTATTCCCGGGCGTAGTATTTTTGAAAATATTACCCTTGCTCAGGAGATGGTTCAGTCGATTCATAAAAAATCTGTTGGTGGTAATGTTTTGATTAAACTTGATATGGCTAAGGCTTATGATAGGGTGAATTGGGATTTTTTATTGAATGTGATCAGGGCTTTTGGTTTTTCTGATTCTGTTTGTCAGATTATTGCTAACTGTGTGCAGTCTCAATGGTTTTCTGTCATGATGAATGGTACCTTAAAAGGTTTTTTCCAGTCTGCCAGGGGTCTTCGTCAAGGGGATCCTCTTTCTCCCTACCTTTTCATCCTCATGGAAGAAGTTTTGTCTCGGTTGCTCAGGAGTAATTTTCAGGATGGTCGGATTGGCAAATTTAGCCATCCTATTGGTGCCCCTTTGGTTTCTCACTTACTTTATGCTGATGATATCCTTATTTTTACTAATGGGGGTAAGAGGTCTATTACTAATTTGCTGCATACGCTTGATACTTATGAGAGGTGGTCCGGTCAAAAAATCAACAGGGATAAATCTGCTCTTTTTCTTTCTAAGCTTATTTCTAATTTACGTAAGAGGAGTTTGCTGAGTCTTACGGGCTTTAAGGAAGGTAAGTTTCCTACTACTTATTTGGGTGTGCCGTTGGTTTCTGGTAGATTGTCTACCCGGGTTTTTGAGCCGTTAATTGATAAAATCAGAAACAAAGTTGCCGGTTGGAAGTTTAAATTGTTATCCTCGGGTGGGAGATTGATTTTAATTAACCATGTTTTAAATAGTATGCCTATCCACTTATTATCTGTTATGTGTGTGCCTTCCATATCTTTGTCTCGTATTCATGCTTTGTTAGCTAATTTTTTTTGGGGTGAGAATGATGGTAAAAGGAAATATCATTGGAGGTCGTGGAGGCGTATTTGTGTGCCTACCAAAGATGGTGGTTTGGGCATGAAAGATCTTAAAGAGGTTCAAAAATCTCTCCATATGAAGTTTGCTTTCCGTATTTTGTCTTCTAACAATCTTTGGTCTGATTTTTTTCGTGCAAAATATATTCGTCATAGCCATTTTTCTACTTACAAGGTGAAGCCAACTGATTCTAGATTCTGGAGATCGCTTGTTAAGGTGCTTCCGGAAGTTATGGACAATGTGAAGGTCCTTGTGCGTGGTGGTAATGCTTCTTTTTGGTTTGATAGATGGTTGGCTTCAGGCCCCCTTTCCATTCGGGTGGATGAGATTACTAATAACAGGCTGCGTCTTCAAGATTGTTGGTCCAATAATTCCTGGGATGAGGACTTACTTAGGGAACTGGTTAGTGAGGAGGTTGTTGAGGAAATTATTCAGATGCCTATTAATGTTATTCCTGGTCCGGATTTATTTGTGTGGAAGCCTTCTACTGATGGCCGGTTTTCTACTCGTACAGCTTGGGAGGTGGTGAGAAAGAGAGGACAGGAATTACCTTGGCATGATTGGTTTTGGCACCAGCTTCTTCCTAAGCGTATTTCTATATGTTTGTGGAAAATTTGGTTCAATTGTCTGCCTGTGGACGTTCAGGTTCAAAGTAAAGGTGTGTCTCTTGCCTCTGCGTGTGACTGTTGTGAGAGGAGGTGTATGGAAGATATTGACCATATTTTTTCTATGGGGGCAGTGGCTTTTGAGGTCTGGTTGAAAGCCAGTACTGTTCTGGGTATCCCTTGTAGTTGCAATCTTCCTTGGAAAAATAGAGTAGCTGGCTGGTTTTCTTATGCTAAAAAATCCTCTTTTAAAGGTACTCTTGTTGGCTTAATTCCTTGTATCATCACTTGGTGCCTTTGGAAGAGACGTTGTAAGGCTAGAATGGATGGCAAATATGATTCGGCAGTGATTGTTTGGAGAAGTGTTCGGGTGTGGATTCAATCTTTGGCGAATAATATTAATTCTGTTAGTCCTTTATCCATGCACGACTTGAAGATTTTGGAAGATTTTAATTTAGAGAGGCCTCACATTTCTATGCGTCCTAGTAAAATTGTTAAATGGTCCAGGCCCCCTTCGGGCTGGGTGAAGCTTAATTGCGATGGGAGTTGTAGAGGTAATCCGGGTAATTCGGGAGGGGTGGCATTATTAGAGATTGGAATGGTCTGGTTAAAGGGGCTTTTTCTGCCCATTATGGGGTGGGAACGAATAATGGCGCTGAAATGAAAGCTATTCTGGATGGTATTAGATTGTGTAAACGGCTCCATTTGATTAATGTGATTATTGAAAGTGATTCTCATATTGTTGTTGATTGGCTTTGTAAGGGTAAATGCTCTGTGTGGTATCTTTGGGATTTTTGGGAGGCTTTGCGCAAGGAACTCGAGGGGCTTAATTTTGTTGTGGTTCATCAATTGCGGGAAGGTAACAGTGCAGCGGATTTTCTTGCTAGAGAAGGAGAAATGGGTTTGAATGTCACGTATAACGGCAATCAAGATTTTCCCAGGTATTTAAAAGGTATTGTGCGGCTGGATTTTCTTGGCATTCCGTACTTGCGTTGTTAGTCTGAGGTCCAGGTTTGTTTTTGTTGTTTCTGGTTATTTAGTTTTTATTTGTTAGGCTTGTTTAGATGCTTTTTTGTTTTGTTATAGGCCTGTTTAGTTTTATTTTCGTATTTTTTTAGGCCTGTTAGTTTCTGTTTTGTTGTTTTTCCGTCTTGCCGTTTTTGGTTCTTAGGTTGGTTTGTATTTGGGTGGTTTTTGTTTTCTTTTCTGTAAACTCCCTCATACTTGGCTTGTATCCATAGTATTCCTCCGCCATAAGTGAGGGCTTATTAATAAACTTGGGACGGGGCCACTTCCATATGGCTACCGGCTCTTTTTCAAAAAAAAAAAAAAAGCATATCCGTTCGGCCGGCCTTCAGCAGAAAGAACCAGAATCTCTTTGCATTCAAATTTGAGAAGAAACCATGGAGTACTTACTACTTTCCTCTCGCTGAATATTGCATGGGAAATTTCCTTCCATATATACGAATAAAATGATTTTTCTCGACAAGTTTTAGGAATAAAATGATTTTTTTTTTTTTTTTTAACGTTTGGCTTTCGTTGAATTTGATGAAATTAACACCTTTTTTTATTGTTTTTTTTATTATTATTTTAGTTTTAAATGGACAAATTAATTAGATGAAAGTATTTCTTTTATACTGATACGCCATGCAGATACCATGAACATTAAAATAAAAAAATAACTAATTTTAATTTCTGTAATTTGCACCCCAACTGGGTTGAGGATTGTGGCTAAATAGAAACAACAACATTGCAAATTCATGAGTTTACCAGAGACTATCTTCTAATTAATTAAACACCATAGTATATACTACGTAGCTTATTTTGGAATTGCTCTAATTTAAGGTTTTCTTTCGGAATCATTAACACAAAGACCACTACCTGATAATTTCTTCATTCATTAAATGTTAAGACATAAATATAAATAATAAAATCTATCTCTTCCCATCAGCTTAAACTTTTAGAATAAATTATAATTTCACATGCATGGTATCAGAATAGAGATCATGAATTCGAATCCTAACTCTACACTCTATCTCATTTAATTAAATATTTAACGTGTTGGACCAAACTCATTCAAAATGATAATCATATCAAAAGCTTCCAGCTCTATTATTCAATCCCCAAGTCCAAAAGCAAAGCAACAAAGTTTCACCCAAAATGATCCTCTAATAATATCAAATCTTCCAGCTATATTATTCCACCTCAAGTCCAAGAGAGCAGAGCAACAAAGTTTCATATCCAGGAAAACGACTAGAAGATACATGTTCTCTCATACAAACACACCTGAAGTACTCACCTTAATATCTTATTTTTATTTGGATACATGTTGTCGCAGAGACAAGCCGCAGCATGGTAACATCCTTAACATATGCTCATTATTTATGTTGGAACACCCCTGCATAAAAGCAAGCCGATACTGCAGTGAACGAAAACAACTAGAATGATACTCGAACACCGAGCAATGTCATAAACTGGGAAATGAACTCTGGATGCCCTGGCCATGCTGCTCCAGTTACTAAATTTCCATCAGTGAAGCAGCGATCTATCGGATCAGGTTCCAACCATGTGGCACCTGACAATACAACATTGAGCTTCACGGCTGGGTGTGCAGTACATTTTCTTCCCTATTCCAACGCATTGAACAAAACCAAGACATTAAGATGTGCTAATAATATTCAAGAAAAGGGTGTAGCCATGTTTGTGGCACGATAAAGACAACACGACAGACAGACAGACAGCACCAAGACATAATGGTAATTTATGGAGCACAAAGAAAATGATGCATTTTAAATCTCCCTGCAAACAGAAAATGGCCAAACTTCTCTTTTATTGTCACTGCCAAACCAGAGGAATCCTCGCTACGCCACATGTTTCTAAATCCAGGAGGATGCTAACCCACCTCTATCTAAATCAACGGGACAGCAAACTGAAACCAGCCCAGAAAGAAAACTCTGCACCGGATTTCAATTATGCTTCCCCCAATCCATACTAAGAGTACTTCATCTCAACAGATAAAGATTTTTTTTACAAGGATCTCAACGGATAAAGATTCTGTCTTTCTTTATATTATTCAGTCTACAAGCACAATTAAAATGTTTCCTACAAAATGAAAAAAAAAAAAATTTGAAACAATAGAAACATAAAAGAATTAGAAGAAATATATTTACTCTGTCATATTAACTGATGTCATAAGAGCTTGTCCAGCATTTCCTATCTATGCTACCAATTTAATAAATGTGATACAAGAATGAACACTAGTTTGGTTACGCAGTTCAGATGAGATAAGAGGAGATGTTTTGTTAAAAGTTGAATAAAATATTGTTATAATATAATTTTTTAATATAATTTTCGTTTTGAAATTTGAAAAAGTTGAATTGTTTATTATATTTTATGTGAGAGTTTGAGAAAGTTGTAATGATGATATGAGATGAGATAGTTTGGTATTGTGTAACCAAACCAACTATTGTTCTACAATCCACAGTGTTTATGGTTACATGGATACTACATGAATTGATATAAGATTTCTTGTGACGAATGAATAATATGCACTCCCAATTATCAAGTAGTTGATATGTATATAATGGAAGTACCATAATTGGGCTTCTAAAGGATAACGCCAATCCATCAAGAAGACTACCTTTAGAACGTTTGCAGCAGCTAAAATCTGCTGACCATGGCAGATGGATGCAACTGGCTTCTTGGTCTCCATGAAATCCTTCACCAAGGCAATGACCGAATCATCCAAAGCTAAATATGCAGGAGCTCGACCTCCAGGGATAACAAGAGCATCATACTTTGAGGCTTCTAGACCTTCAAATTTGGCAGTTAGAATAAAATTATGGCCTGGCTTCTCGCTATAAGTCTGGTCGCCTTCAAAATCATGGATAGCAGTTGGGCAGGTATCACCAGCCTTCTTTTTGGGGCAAACTGCATCAACATGGCATCCTAAAGCTTGAAGGGACTGAAAAGGAACAGTTACCTCATAATCTTCCATGTAATCCTGAAATAGGAAAGAAAAAAACAACTGTAATTATTGAAATATAACTGCAAGAGACCGATAAGTTTCAGGAGTTTGGCATGAATATAAGAAAACAAGAAGAAATAAGATGCAATGATGCTCAACAACTGTGCAGGACCAAGTTTTACCTGAAACAGGAACAAAAGAACTAGTTCATTACCAGGAACTTCCCCAGAAATGAAAAGATTTTTATTTTAGAGCTACACAATGAAAAGTTGTTTCTCAAACATTCAATATTAACCAATTAAACATTTTTTAGATTTTAGAGGGCGAGAAAAACTACTTGATTCCCATAAAAATCATTACATGTAGCTGTCATAAATTATAAGCAGATGAACATACCTTCTCAATCCTTAAAGTAGTAATTGCAAAGTACCATAAACAAAAACCAACTTAGATAAATAAGCCCGAATTGATCTTTGCTCCTCACCCCAAGTACTAAGAATTTAAGAGATTCTAAGAATGTAACATCAATCATGCACATGTAAATAATGCGTAGGTGACATTTGGAAGTAAATTCTCAAATGACTTCACTTTAAACCCTTAACCTCCAAGAGACACCAAAGTGCAACAACATGGAATGGAGACCTCACCAAATCATTGTCTTCTTATCAGCAAGGTTTAAGACAATCATCACCTAAACTCTACCCATTTTTTTCCTTCTATGCATATTTACAAATTTAAATATTGGTCTTCATAATTCCTTGAATTCACAAACACTTGGGCATAAATAAACTGGGATTTTGATGCACAAAAAAAAGTGTGTTCTAAAGATCATGGGCACTGGTGCACAGTTACCACTTCTGTCCATTTCTATTCTTTTATGGTATGTGCTCTACCTCTGCAACTTCAAACTATGGTCAATCAGTATGAAATTCAAGGGGAAACACAAAGAAAAGAAGTCAACAACCCGTGGTTCAAGATCCAATGATTTTTATAATCCGAAATTTCCAACTCAAGCATATAAAAAAGTGGAATCCTACCCCGCAAAGAAACAGGATCCTTCTATCTGAGCCAGATATGGTTCCTCCCAGTGCTTTCACAAAATGTCGGATGAACTCGGGATGCCCTTTATACATAGCTGCAGTTATGATATTACCATCAACAACACATGCTGCCATGGTTTCAGGTTCTACCCAATGAGCACCTGCAGCAATGAGTACATGTTTCACGAAAGGGAATGCAGTGCACTTCCGACCTTCAAGTGAGCCTGCAGCTGCCAAGATCAGTTGCCCATGGCAGATAGAGGCAATTGGTTTTCTGGAGTTGGAAAAGTCTCTGACCAAGTCTATAACGCTTGCATCCACTGCAAGATATTCTGGAGCCCGTCCTCCGGGTATCACCAAGCCATCATATTTGGTAGATTCAATTTCATCAAATGTAGCATTTAATGCAAAATTGTGACCTCGCGACTCAGAGTAAGTCTGCAGCCAATAAAAGTACAACAGAACAAAGATGAGATAGAAGGAAAAAAGGAAGCGAAAACTATATTATCAACTCCACAACAAGTTAAGAAGATCATACAGAAAGTCATAAACTATCATACAATGAAACGACCAAAATCAATCACGGTAGTACTACCCATAGAAGAAAAAGATTGTCACTCCTTAACTCTCCAAAACTCGTATTCATTAGGCTGGTTTGGATGTTGAGATGAGATGAGTTTTGGATCTCATCTCAACATCCAAACATTACTTAAATACAAACACTTTCAATTTTAAATTCTCAATTTTTTTATCTAATCATTACAACTTTCTCTAACTTTCAAACAAAACACAAAAAACATAACTTTTTCAAATTCCAAAACAAAAATTATATTCTAACAATATTTTTAATTTTAACTTTATAATATTTTTATTCAATTTTTTCTCACTCATTTTTCAAACCTCATAAAACATCTTAGCTCAAACCTTTCACTACTATGCACAGATTTTTCATCTCATCTCAACATTTAAACAAGGTCCAAGTTTTCACCTTTATCAAGCCACAAAAGTGAATAAAAATGAGCTGCTGTAATGCTGGGCATAGTAGCACCGCTCAAGAATAATTGGTGTTTTAATTTTTTAAAGTTGGGTCAACTATTCCAACTATTCCAAAAATATATATATATATATATATATATATATTATATATATATAGAAGAGAGAGAGAACAAAAGAAAAGAGAGAGACCTGATGACCAGAACGCTGCTGAACAGCGGTGCGGCAGACTTCGCCGGCTTTCTTGCCGGGGCATACAGCATCCACTGAGACTCCAAACGCCAGCAACGCTTGGAAAGGAACCATTGCCTGCAATCAGAAAATAACGGTGCAAGATATTAGCTAGATATAAAACTGCAAAGAAGAAAGTTACAGTTGAGATACAGAGAGAAATGGTAAAGGGTATGGTGGGTAAAGAAGATGCCTCATAGTCTTCCATGTAATCCCCGCATAGTAGTAGAACCCTTTTCTGAGCCTTGGCACTGGCCATTGGATTCGTCTTTCGAGGGAGAGACGAAGAAGTGCGTGGAATGAAGTTCTAAATTTTTCTGGGCTCGGGATGGATGAAGTTGATTATATATATATATATATATATATATATATATATATAATAGTAAGATCTTACGTGCCTGAGTCACGTATATACAGTTGAAAGCATTAATATATTTTATTAAAATAAAAATAAATTATATATATTTTATTATTTTATTACTAATATATATTTTAAAAATTATTAAAAAATAAGTTATTTATAAATTATTATAATATTTTCTTATTATAATGAATACGAAAAAATAAATCTATATAAATCTGTTTTCTTATTATAACGTATTTTCAAACTGAAAATTGAATCCATGATTATTATTATAATAAATCTATTTTATTATTATATTTAAATTTATTAATAATAGAATAGAAACTAACAAAAACTATAAAAGTAGTCATAAATAGAATTTAAATGAAAATATAATTGTATTCCTGTATTCTGTAATTATTACAAACGGAAGGAAAGTTAATGAAAACTAGCATATTCCTTTAAAATAAGAAATTTCTGTTAAAACAAAAAAATTCCGTTTCATAGCCTCTTTATATATATAGAGATATATATATATATATATCTGTATGTATATGCGCGCACTATTTATGATCAGTACGAAATAATATTTTCAGTTTCATGACAGATAAGTCTCGTGGACTTTTTTAAGAGGAAGTAATTAACTTATTTAGAGTTAAATTGAGATGATTTTAGATAAATTGAATAAAATATTATTAAAATATTATTTTTAATAATATTATTATTTTAATATTTAAAAAAGTTGAATTGTTTATTATATTTTGTATCAAAATTTGAAAAAATTATAATAATACGATAAGATAAATTGAGAGGTGAGTTGAAATGAATTTCGAATTCAAATAGGGGCTAAATCTATAATTTATATAAAAAATAATTTTTTTAATAGTAGACGACACTTTATTTCAAAGGGAAAGTATGTAGTTTGCACACTTTAAGATTATATCTAACATTACTTATAATAAAAATCTTTTTTATTTTTTAAGAGAAATATTTTAGCCACAAAGAGATTACACAAAAATAAACTAACAAACTGATGTGACTTGATGCAGTACGTCAGATTATATAATTATTCTTATTGTATAGTAGATTTAACAGATCATATAAAATTATATTAATTTATAAATTTTTTTTTATATATTTTTTTTTATATATGTAGTACTTCTCCTTTTTTAATAAGAGGAAGAGAAGACTAAGGGAACTGCTATTTTGAAACGCTTTGGATTTATTTTAGAAAAATGATATTATGTCTCTTAATTTATATTATTCACTTTATTATGAAAATAAAAAAAATGAAAACTACAATTTTAGATTTTTTTTTTTTTTTAGATTTTTTGTGTTTGTATTTTTAATTTTTTTAACAAATCACTTGACACGACATTGCGGTATATCACTTAACATCAAAGAAATAAAATGAGTAATATAAATTTAGAGTATAGTAATATTATCGTATCCCAAATATTGATCCGGAGAAATTATATACCTAAGTTTTTTAATCATCATATTTTATCAAACCCGTGACATCATAAAAATGATTTGACCATGTCTAATTTGATCTTATCACGTGTATTAATAAATGACAAAAGGATGATAGGTATTAAGTAGAGGTAACGTCAAATGTTTGAAAAAAAACATTATAACAGAAATTCATAAAAATAAATTTATAAATTAATTAGTTCAAAATGTATTAAATATATTTTATAATAAAAATAATTTTGAATTTATAAATTTTGTACTAAAGCATATTTCCTTTTAAAAAAAACGAATTCAATTGACACACGGCGCTGAACAGAGCCACCCTCCAAAAAATAAAAAAATAAAAAAAAATGAAGTGCCTCCAATTTCAATATTCGTGTTTATTGACTAACGGAGGCCACCTACCAAGGTGGCTTTCCATCCCATTTTCCACTACGAAATGTACGTTCAATCTTGTTTGGTATTGTTAAGTTGATAACATAAAGTCAGACTCATCTTCAAAGTCGACAATTCAATAAAAATATTATTACCAACTCTCCCACAATCCGCATGGCAAGGATTTCCTTAACAAACGCCATCAATATTCTTCTCAAGCAAGCCGAAAGAAAAGGGGGTCCATTTTACCAAGAAAGGCTTTTTCAATGAGAACAGTAACATGGAGAGAGTCCAAATTAGACTAATTAAGACTGCGTTTAGATGTTAGAACTGAGTTGAGTTCAGTATGAATAGTAGTGAGTTAAGTAGTAGAAAGAGTTATGTGAAGTCTATCTAAACTGAGTTTAAAGTGTGTTTAGATGTTAAGATGAATTTAGTATTTTTTATGAAAAATTGAAAAAAGTTATGAATCTCATGTATAAAGATATTTTAAATTGAAAAAAGTTGTGAGTCTCACATGTAAAAAGGTTTTGAATTGAGATGAATTTAATAATTTGAGAGTTGAGTGTTTAGATGTTAGATTCAGCTTAAAATTAGATTAAACTCAATTGAGCTTAGCTGAATTTGGAAACCAAACGCAGTCAATCTAGATGCAAGAGTTGATGGTTAAGATCTATCAACCATGTCTTAACTTTGGGAACAATAGAATGAGAGTTAAAGTGGATATTCTCAAAACAAGTTTTGCTCCTGACTAGCCAAATCTCCCAACAAATGAGGGCAGATAAAAGAGAAACAGTCAAGTGCAGTTGATCAATGCCCCGAAACGTAAACCACCAATGGGTAGCTCTAATTTTCCAGTTATAAGATGAAGTGAGAGTGTAGCTAAGGATGCAATAAAAATGAGTGCTTCCAAATTCTAATGTCAGAAGTTGAGAACCAGGTTTTAGAGTAATGAATTTTTTTTTTAAAGCTCTTGGAAGAGAGTGAGAGAGATCTGCAAGCCTAGAAATTTTATCCCAAATCCAACTAGAAGAAGAACTTACATCCTTTAATTGCAGAGGGGAAAACAAACAGGAAAGCCTTTTGGGAAAAAAAACCATCACCAAACTAGTTATGATTAAGGCTCCTTCACAGTCTTTCCATTGTCTCTCTTGGTGAATGACAGGCAAGAATTTACAAATAGTTTTCCAGAAGTTAGAATGATAAGGTTTTAATGATTCCAAAAGAAAACCTTAAAAGCAACTCCAAAATAAGCTACGTAGTACCATTGTGTTCAATTAGAAAGGGTTTGCTTTCAGTTTCTGCAAGCATCAATTATGTGGTGAACTCATGAATTTGCAATGTTGTTGTTTCTAATTGGCCACAATCCTCAGCCCAGTTGTCCTTAAACCCTTTGAAAAATGTGATCAATTCCATTCACAAAGCATTTGCTACTTTTTAATGGGGGGAAGTTTATGATCATTCTAAAAACATTTGCTACCCCTTTTCTGAAGGTGGTCGGTCTGGGTATTCAAAATTTACATGATACTCTCAAAACTCTTCGTTGTAAACTTGCTTGGAATTTTCTGAGGGCGGATTCCTTTTGGGCTAGTTTCTCACATCATAAATACAAGCAAAATGCGCATTCTCGTAACCACATTAAGGCAGACAATGACCACAACCTGAAAATTTCTTCATTCCTTCAGAAAAAATAACAATAATCCATTTATATTTCCCTCCAAAATAATAGGGACTAAATAATCATATAGACAGGTACATCCGGACAGGGGAAAAAGAAAAAATGCTTACTGTTGCGACTTTGAGGTGGCTTTGGCACCAAAATGATAATCATATCAAAAGCTTCCAGCTCTATTATTCAATCCCCAAGTCCAAAAGCAAAGCAACAAAGTTTCACCCAAAATGATCCTAATAATATCAAATCTTCCAGCTATATTATTCCACCTCAAGTCCAAGAAAGAAGAGCAACAAAGTTTCATATCCAGGAAAAAGACTAGAAGATACATGTTCTCTCATACAAACACACCTGAAGTACTCACCTTAATATCTTATTTTTATTTGGATACATGTTGTCGCAGAGACAAGCCGTAGCATGGTAACATCCTTAACATATGCTCATTATTTATGTTGGAACACCCGTGCATTAAAGCAAGCCGATAGTGCAGTGAACGAGAACAACTAGAATGATACTCGAACACCAAGCAATGTCATGAACTGGGAAATGAACTCTGGATGCCCTGGCCATGCTGCTCCAGTTACTAAATTTCCATCAGTGAAGCAGCGATCTATCGGATCAGGTTCCAACCATGTGGCACCTGACAATACAACATTGAGCTTCACGGCTGGGTATGCAGTACATTTTCTTCCCTATTCCAACACATTGAACAAAACCAAAACATTAGGATGTGCTAATAATATTCAAGAAAAGGGTGTAGCCAGTTTGTGGCACGATAAAGACAACACGACAGACAGACAGACAGCACCAAGACATAATGGTAATTTATGAAGCACAAAGAAAATGATGCATTTTAAATTTCCCTGCAAACAGAAAATGGTCAAACTTCTCTTGTAAATGTTACGACAAAGAAAATAGAGCATTTTAAACTTTTTTTCTTCTTTGATAAGTAAAATAGTGCCTTTTAAACATATAGCACCAGTCAATAATAACTCATTTTCTCTCGGAAAGGTTATCAACAATAAGGTTCTATCCAGGATATGAAGGCAACCTTAGGTAGCGCCTTTAATGCCAAAAGTTTTTCAATGCGAACAAAGCTCAGTACCCCTCCCCACAAAAAAAAATTAAAAGATAAAATTAAAACAAAAACAAAAATACTCCCCCAAGTTCTTGCAACACCCCATAAAAGATTTGACAGCAAATTCTCATCCCTTGATAGCAACCTAATAATAAAAAAAATCCTTCGATAGCAACCAATCCTGTTTCCTGTTTCATTCCACCCACGCCAACAATCCTAGAATACTAAATTTGAAAATTACTAAAAAAAATAAGAAATAATGGAGTTTTAAATTTCTAATCCAGAACCATCATAAATCTCAGAAGACCAATAGAACTTTCAACCCCGGCCAACCCACTACTAGCCACCAAGCATATTGTCCATTGTAATCGAGGATGCATGTCTTGTTGAGAAAGCAAATTTCAGAAATGCTTCGTATACCAGACATCATACCGGAAAGGAATCTAGTCCCATCTGACAAATACTCACAACTGAAACATCCCCACAACATATACAAGCCCAAAGAGTTCACCTCTATCAAAGAGGACAATTTTGGAAAAGCCAATCTAGAAGTCACTGCATTTCAATTATGTTCACCCCACTCCATAAAAGGGTACCTCATCTCAACAGATAAATATTTTTTTATAAGGATCACAAGAGATAAAGATTCTGTCTTTCTTTATATTATTCAGTCTATGGACATCTAAAAGCACAATTAGTTTTTTTCCTAAAAAATGAAACATAGTATCGATCTCCACATTGCTAACCTTCCTCTTTTACCACCTAAGAATAAGAAATATGTTTACTCTGTCATATTAACTGATGTCTACGAGCTTGTCCAGCATTTCCTATCTATGCTACCAATTTCATAAATGTGAGAAAAGAATGAAAATTAATTGTTCTACAATGCACGATGTTTATGGTTACGTGGATAATACATGAATTAATAAAAGATTTCTTGTGACAAATGAATAACATGCACTCCTAATAATCAATTTGTCAATATGTATATAATGGAAGTACCATAATTGGCTTCTATAGGATAATGCCAATCCATCAAGAAGACTACCTTCAGAACGTTTGCAGCAGCTAAAATCTGCTGCCCATGGCAGATGGATGCAACTGGCTTCTTGGTCTCCATGAAGTCCTTCACCAAGGCAATGACCGAATCATCCAAAGCTAAATATTCAGGAGCTCGACCTCCAGGGATAACAAGAGCATCATACTTTGAGGCTTCTAGACCTTCAAATTTAGCAGTTAGAACGAAATTATGGCCTGGCTTCTCGCTATAAGTCTGGTCGCCTTCAAAATCATGGATAGCAGTTGGGCAGGTATCACCAGCCTTCTTTTTGGGGCAAACTGCATCAACATGGCATTCTAAAGCTTGAAGGGACTGAAAAGGAACAGTTACCTCATAATCTTCCATGTAATCCTGAAATAGGAAGGGAAAAAAACAACTTTTATTATTGAAATATAACACAATAACTGCAAGAGACCGATAAGTTTTAGGAGTTTGGCATGAATATAAGAAAACAAGAAGAAATAAGATGCAATGATGCTCAACAACTGTGCAGGACCAAGTTTTACCTGTAACAGGAACAAAGGAACTAGTTCATTACCAGGAACCTCCCCAGAAATGAAAAGATTTTTATTTTAGAGCTATACAATTGTTTCCCAAACATTCAATATTGTCCAATTAAACATTTTTTAGATTTTGGAGGGCGAGAACAACTACTTGATTCCCATAAAAATTATTAAAAGTACATAAATTATAAGCAGATGAACATACCTTCTCAATCCTTAAGTAGTAATTGCAAAGTACCTTAAACAAAAACCAACTTAGACATATAAGCCCGAATTGATCTTTGCTCCTTACCCAAGTACTAAGAATTTCACACATTCTAAGAATGTAACATCAATCATGTACATGTAAATACTGCATAGGTGATTTTTGGAAGTAAATTCTCAAATGACTTCACTTTAAACCATTAACCTCCAAGAGACCAAAGTGCAACATGGAATGGAGACCTCACCAAATCATTGTCTTCTTTTTAGCATGGATTAAGAAAACAGTTCTTCTATATATAGTGGGTAGATACAACTGACGTGCAGTCGTCTATGACACATCAGATTTAAAATGAGTTATTCCTCTCTCATCAGCTCTCTCTCTCTCTCATCAGCTAGGTCTTTCTCTCTCATCAGCTTGGTTTCTCCCTCTCATCAGCTCCAGCAGCTCAATCTCTCCCTCTCCTCATCTCTCTCTCATCAGCTCAGTCTATCTCTCATCAAGTGTCTCCACATCAGCCACGTTTGCAACAAGCGTTTTTCTTAAGAAAATCATGCCCTAAACTCTACCCATTTTTTTCCTACTATGCATATTTACCAATTTAAAGATTGGTCTTCATAATTCCTTGAATTCCAAAATACTAGAGCATTAATAAATTGGGCACTAGTGCACAGTTCGCCACTTCTATCCATTTCCATATTTTTATGGTATGTGCTCTACCTCTGCAACTTCAAACTATGGTCAATCAGTACGAAATTCAAGGGGGAACACAAAGAAGAGAAGTCAACAACCACTGAAACAGATGAGACTTATCAATGGACTCTTTATCCTTTCTTTTTCCATCTAATTAAAATCTAATTAAATCGTTTTTTGTCCATCATAGGATAACAAGATGGTTAGAAATCCTTTATTTTTTCAACCCAATCGCTCTTTTGATTTTCCAACTCAAGCATATAAAAAAATGGAACCTACCCCGCAAAGAAACAGGATCCTTCTATCTGAGCCAGTTATGGTTCCTCCCAGTGCTTTCACAATATGTCGGATGAACTCGGGATGCCCTTCATATGTAGCCGCAGTTATGATATTACCATCAACAACGCATGCTGCCATGGTTTCAGGTTCTACCCAATGAGCACCTGCAGCAATGAGTACAGGTTTCACAGGAGGGTATGCAGTGCACTTCCGACCTTCAACCGAGCCTGCAGCTGCCAAGATCAATTGCCCATGGCAGATAGAGGCAATTGGTTTTCTGGAGTTGGAAAAGTCTCTGACCAAGTCTATAACGCTTGCATCCATTGCAAGATATTCTGGAGCCCGTCCTCCGGGTATCACTAAGCCATCATATTTGGCAGATTCAATTTCATCAAATGTAGCATTTAATGCAAAATTGTGACCGCGGGACTCGGAGTAAGTCTGCAGCCAATAAAAGTGCAAAAGAACAAAGATGAGATAGAAGGAAAAAAGGAAGCGAAAACTATAGTATCAACTCCACAACAAATGAAGAAGATCATACAGGAAGTCATAAACTAGCATACAAATAAACAACCAAAATCAATCACGGTAGTACTGCCTATAGAAGAAAAAGATTGTCGTTCCTTAACTCTCAAAACTCGTATACATTAAGTTTTCACCTCTATCAAACCACATAAGTGAATGATAATGAAGCCTAAGATACCACTTTAGTATCAGTTTGATTTGATATATTTTAATCAAGAACACAAGACATGATCGATCTATATACTAATAGTTATATCTAGATAGGATTTATATACATATAGTTTGTAATTTATCAGGTCATGGATTCAGGTACCAAATATTTCCTCCCACCTAAACTTCATATATGTTCTGAGTACATAGTTCTATTAACAGCACATACGTCGAAATTTGGGTATGAAATAGATATATATATATATAGAGAGAGAGAGAGAGAGAGAGAGAGAGAGAGAGACCTGATGACCAGAACTCTGATGAACAGCGGTGCGGCAGACTTCGCCAGCTTTCTTGCCGGGGCATACAGCATCCACCGAGACTCCAAATGCCAGCAAAGCTTGGAAAGGAACCATTGCCTGCAATCAGAAAATAACGGTGCAAGAAATTAACAAGATACAAAACTGCAAAGAATAAAGTTACAGTTGAGATACAGAGAGAAATAGTAAAGGGTATGGTGGGTAAAGAAGATGCCTCATAATCTTCCATGTAATCCCCGCACAGTAGCAGAACCCTTTTCTGAGCCTTGGCACTGGCCATCGGATTCACAGTCTTTCGAGGGAGAGCCGAAGAATTGTGTGGACTGTGGAGTGAAGTTCTTGATTTTTCTAGGCTCCGGATGAATGAAGTTGATTTTATACCCAAAAAAAAAAAAACTTATTTAATCTCGAACGTTGAGCTGAATTGAGTGATGATTGAGTGATTTTTATAGAATTTATTTAAAATGAATTTAAATATTTTTAAATATTAAAATAAATTTCTATATATTTATAAAAATTTAAAATAAATTAAGAATCTTGCATATAATAAGATGTTAAGTAAAAAAAAAATTATATAAATTAAATGAGTTTAAAAATTTTAAAAATACAACTTACAAACCGCCTTAATCAGAAGAAGACAGACTTGGGACTTCTCTGGAAACGCCTTGAATTTATTTTTTATTTTAATTTATTTTATCCGGAGAATATGGCGTTCGTTTCCCAAATAAAATGGACATATCCCACGAAATGTGTGGACTGAAGTACGAAGCATGAGTAATGTATATTTTGTATTTATTATATAATTATTTTTAATTAATTATTTTCAATATTTATTTAAAAATATGTATGATTAGATAATGTCATATTATATGTATAAAATAGATGATTCTAATAATAATTTTTTATTTATATTTATTCCCGAAGGATAGCCGCACATTGCAGTTGTTTCCTGAATAATCGATGCGAGGCGGCTACAGCCTACCGATGTATGATGTCTCTCTATGATTCGTTTCCTAAACTGTAGCCAACACGTTTCGGTAGCCCCTAGAAGTCGAAGCCATGTCTTCCCCACTCTTGATTTCTCTTCCTTTTTTTTCCATTTTTAAATGTTGTCGACTTGGTCCCCGGGCTCGGAGCTCGTAGTCTAGCTTGAGCTGTGCTGAATTATTGAAAGCAGTGCGGCTAAGAGCATCATATTCGACAAGGTAGAGGTTGTCTCATTTATATCAAATTTTGTCAGTATTGGAATAGTCCTAACCAACATAGGTAAGATGCATTGACACTACAATGTCCGCATACTCTAATTTAGGCAAACATTTTTTAGTTGTTTTTTTTTTCCTTAAGAGAGTCCAATCTCTGAAATAGAGCTTAGTCTCTCCCCATAGTAGTATACTTGTCAAAAGCTTAGATTATGACTTGATCCAATAGAGTCAGAACACCTTTATATCTAAAACAAATGGTGCTCGATGAAACGATCCAGATTCCACACTATGTTGTGGGCTGGGGAGACAGCTGCTATGCGAAGCTGGGCAGGTATGCTTGCTTCTAGATAAGGAACTGAACCTCACGCCATAAACTGAATCCCTATCATGAGCGCGAGCATAATCCATCCGCTTTTGATATGGAAGGTATACCACTACCACTTCTTCCGCTTTTGGATCCACAATTGGCTCTCTTTCAAACTCTAACATTTGAAAAATATAAAACATAAATATAAAGCAAAAAGAAGCTAAGCCAATGTGAAAAATAACTTGTCTATGTAATCCTCTATAGTTCTATTTTTTATTTTTATTTAAAAAAAAAAAAAGATAATGCCTCATAATTTTTTTTCTTTTTTGATAAGTCTTCATAAATTTTATTAATGTATCCTCACTTATATATATATATATATATATATATATATATATATAATTAAATTATAAAAAAAAAAACCCTGAATTAACCATATGATTTGACTTTATACAAACATGTGCTACTTCTCATCCATCCATTCTAGATGTCACAACCACCCCTCTACCTCCTTGTCACGGAACTTGATTATGACTTCAACTAGTCCTCTCACTGTTGGCCTTCCTAACTCATTTAATTCCCTGAATATCGATCATTCACTCATCTTGTTGACTCAAAACATCTCAACAATAATATGAATAAGAAAGTTTTTTTTTTTTTAAATATGTAATTATATCGATTTTTTATAATATATTAAGTTATAAACAAATGTTAATTAGTGAGCAGAATATTCACTAATAATCATTTCTATAATCATTAAACAAAAAAAATTAAAAAAAATTAAATATATAAACGGTAAAAATAAAAAAGAATATATCATTTTCCTATACTTCATGGCGGAAAAATTTAATAATAATAACGTTACCATGTGTTATCAGCTGGGATGCATGGGGGGTGGCTTTGATTGTATTGAATGCTCTCTCAACTACCCAGCCTCCCCAACTAGGCTAGACTCCCTTAAATGTGTACGAGTCATGGCGGAGGATTTCAAACAAGACTCGAGCTTTGCCGAGTACCCAAACATCCCAAAAGAGCAGAGAAAAGATCAGGGAAGAAAAATGTTGGCAGAGAAGACAGCTACCTCTCCTATGGAGATCATGGGGCCAAGAGACGAGGAGGAGGGGAGTGATGGCAGCGCCATGCGCACTGCAGAGACTTTGCTGCGTTTGGTCCCCATGGCTCTATGCATCTCTGCACTCGTGCTCATGCTCAAGGACTCTCAGACCAACGACTTCGGTTCCATTTCCTACTCTGACCTTGGAACCTTCAGGTATTCTTAAACTTGGCGTTTTTCATGTATATTCATATGTCTGTCCATTAAGAACATGGTAAGGTTAATTAACCAGCCCAGATGAATTGAACAACTGGCAATCATGTATTGTTTTTGTTGAGGTCGTGTTTCGCAGCCTGAGCAGTGCCACAGTTGCTAATCCTATGCTACCTGCAACAAGGAGGGAGAATGGGCTCCTGTGACTTCCGGGATCACTCCGATTATACCAAAGTTAGTGAAAAATTCGAGTTTGATGGGAAAATCTTAAATAACTAGAGAGAATGGTCAAGGGCTCAGAGAGTCTTCCCATATGAGGGATGACTATTATTTATACTTGATTCGGACCCTTCTGTTGAGAGAGGTCGTGGAGTGTCAGGTCGTACCTGACTTGCCGCCACTCTCCCCTGTTGTGGCAGCGTGTCGGTCTATGGCTCAAACTATTGCAGGAGGTTGTGGCATGTCAGGTCGTGCTCGGTTAGACCCGCTACCCCCATCCAGTCAAGACAGGGTGTCAGGTCGTGGCCTAGTCATCCTGCATACTCTAGCAGCGCGCCGTTGCGTGTCGGGTCTTCTGACACGCGCATTGAATGCGACGAGCCTTGGGTCTAACGCGTCCGCATGCAGTGGATTAGTCTGCATAGTACCTCATGACAGGGCTCGGCACGTCATCGAGTCCCGAGACGGGACTCTTGGCGTATCCAAACTTAGCGCCAAAACCTTTTTGGATTGGCTTACGGTTGTGAGCTTAGTGCGCCTTCTCCCGATCTGGGCTTCTTGCCCACGCCAGGGTCTCATCCGAGGGCCTAGGGTTCCTGCAGCTTGATTTCTTTGAGCCAGGGCCCTTCTAAGATGGGCCCCCTTCACATTTTTTATGAAGGTTTATTTTATTAACCAAAAGAATGCTAACCCATATCTTCAATGGATAGAATTATAGCTACCAGAGGATTAACCAGGTTTTGTTAAATCAGTTTAAGCTCCACTCCCAAGTAAATGCTGGACATTACCTCTAGCAATCACATTCATCATTGCTAATTTTCTGAGATGCATTTATAAGGTCATGGAAGCAACGACTATAGCTATTGCAGATCAATTTTGTGACCTAATTATGAGGGCAGCTAGCTTATTATTGCTGATTGCTATTCTTTAAGGTGTATGGAAATTGGTATAGTCCAGTATATCTGCTTATTTCACGGCTGAAGATACTATATCAGCATATCTGATAAATAGATTTCTCGTGGAAGCTGCGCTCTAAAAAACTTCGCATAAATCTTCCTTTTTCAATAGTTAATACAAGATCATGACTTTCATTATGCAGGTATTTGGTGCACGCCAATGGAATTTGTGCAGGCTATTCCCTTCTTTCAGCCATCATTGTAGCCATGCCTCGCCCTTCCACCATGTCCTGCGCTTGGACTTTCTTCTTCCTTGACCAGGTTAGTTGATTTTCTAAATCTTACACTTAAAAAAAAAAACATGACAAAGCAAGAACCAATATATTATATCGAGATTGGTCTTTTGATGCACCTAGGTGCTCACGTACACTATTCTAGCTGCCGGAGCTGTGTCGGTAGAGGTGTTATTCCTGGCATACAAGGGAGATACGGCCATCACCTGGAGTGCAGCTTGTGGGTCTTTTGGAGGGTTCTGTCATAAGGCCACAGCATCCGTAGTCATCACATTCGTTGTAGTGGCTTGCTATGCAATGATTTCGCTCATTTCATCCTATAAACTTTTCAGCAAATTTGATGCACCTGTGGCCAACCCCGGCAGGGGCATCAACATTACCGCCTTTCAAGGCTGACCAGAATTGTGTTCTTCCAGTTGCATGCACCTAAGTTAATATCCTGAGCATAATATAAGTGGTTGATAGCATTGGAGGTGCTTGGCTGTGTTCTTTGTAATCCTACTGTTTCTGCGTATGCGTTATGTTGCTTGCTCACATACAACTGATCCTGGGCTACTTGTGTATAAGATGTTTTCCTTTTCCTTTTTCGTCTTCCAGCCTCTAGTATTTATTTTTCTTGTTGACTTGTGATATATATTCTGTACTGTGAGATATATTCTGTACCAGAACCCTCAAGGGAGGTTTGATTAAAAATGATTAAACAAGATATGCATGCTTGGTACACAGAGATCTCACAACAATGTGGTTCTTGAAGAGGCCGGATTGTATTTAAACTCTTGTGCCCAAATGAAACCATGTCATGCGGTAATGCAGCATGCCTTTATGGAGAGAGTGAAGGCCTGGGCAACTAGGAACACACTCAATTGATATTTTCTCCGAGCAGTGGCGTTGAAATGCAAGCCAAGCTGAGAACTGCTTTTGGGTCAAAATGAGTTGCTCTGCCCGAGTCATCCTTCGAAATTCCTCTTTCTTCTAACAACCTTAAGCATAAACTAGGTCAACTGAATCACTGACGCCAGCACGATCACTACGGAATTAGCAAAATTTCCTTGGGACTTCTTTTCCTTGTTGAAGGGGAAAACAAGGACGACTAGATTGTCTTTGAACTAGATTAAAAAAATGTATACACATCTTCCATATATTTATCCACTTTTCATTGTCGGGATGAGAATATAAAATATGAAGTTCAAACTTCAAACTTTGAAAACGTCTTGAAGCTATGGTATTGCATTGGTACCTAATGTCTTGCCTAAGAAATGACCTAAAAATAGTCCCGTTTAGATTCAGAAATGAGTTTAGATGATTTGTGAATAGTAAAATAAAATATTATTTTTTAATATTATTATTATTTTAAAATTTAAAAAAATTAAATTATTTTTTATATTTTTTATAAAAATTTAAAAAAATTATAAATTTATAATGATAAAATAAAATGAAATGAACTTCCAATTCAAACCGGAATTGACATGGCCAGCAACCTACCAAAAAATAACTCATCTTAATAATTCTAAGAATAGCAATTCCCAAAAGAGTGCTGCACACTCTGTGGTTATATTTTTTTGTTTTTTTTTTTTAAACTCAACAATACTGAGTGTGTTGAGGCTTACATTAATAGTAGATTGATGTAAGTAATTTCTCTTTCCAAAAACACGATTTCTCTCACCATCGGACCGAAACAATCCACAATGACAGAAATCACCATAAATACATATGGCACTAAAAAAGTCATCCCAAAAACTCGGTGACTGAGCCTCTGCTTTCGTCCGCTCAAAAAGCGAATTGGGCTAAAATTTCTGCAATTCAAAACTATAATTTACCAAAGTGCTTGAATGCAATTGTTCTCTGAAACCAAGTCGTGTAACAATCAACTGAAAGAGTAAAACCCATAAATCACTGTAGAAAGAGGATGCAAAGTCACCAACTATGAAGTCATTTAGGAAAGTAATGTAAACAGATTAGCATCAGATTCAAAGTACCAAATTTTACAAAAGAAAAGTATTAGCAAGTCCAGCAGTCTCATTATTCATACGGCAGTAACTTCACCGCTACACATACAAAAGGCTAAAACCCTTCAAATTCGAACATAAGTTTCAATTATTCAAAGCCCGACATACAAAAGTTCAAAACCAAGCACAAGTATAGAAAGCAGAGGCTTATAGATCAAAGAAGAAGATTGACACCGAATGAGACAGTGGAAATTAAAAGCCCCAACAAGGCCAAGAAGCCAAATTTCCCAAGGGTGAGACGCTTCTGGGGATCGCCCGTGGCATAGCCTTTGAAGTAGAAAAAGCGAGTCACGGAGTAGAGTAGACCAAGCAGAGCTGTAGCGCGAGGATGCCTCATCCCTCCCAATATCATCAACGTGCAAAACGTGGGCATCAGCTCCAGCGAGTTCTGATGCCCTCTCTGCATAAATTCATCAGTTAAATCAATCAACACATCAATTGAATCGTGGAAATTAATCCTAATGAAGATAAGCAGAAGTCCAAACCTGAACACAGTTGAAGAGCTTTGCATCTTTGTTTTCAGATTCTAAAGCGTAGAGGGTGGGATATGGCACTTTGTACCTGTTGAAAATTACAACAACAACACAAGATTCTCTCTCGTTCACTCAATTTGGAAGAACAACATGGGAGAAAAAAAAAAAAGATTCGAGGGTTATAGAAAAGGTACCTTTTTCGGGCCTTGCCAACTTGGCCAGCCATCCAGAAGTTGAGAAAGAAGTTGAGAACGAGAACGATGACCACATAGCCGTACTCCTTGGGCAGCACCAACTCCACTCCACCCATTTTCTCTTCGGATCCGAAGCCCAGACGACGATATTGCTTATTCACTTTTGTGTTGCAACGAAGAATATTGAGAGAATAAAGAGATCGACTTTGAGTGACCGAGGCCGTGCCCGTGAGTGAATACCGATGACTTTGAGCGTTCTGCGTGGGTTTCCACGCTTCAAGTGGTGTAATTTCTAGTCGCGGAACTTCTTCTCCAAGGCAGTATCCGATGAATAAAACAAAGAGTCCGGCTATAGCCTCCACACACCTAACGCGGTTTTTTTTATTTTTTATGTTTAGGCACATCAGACAGATTTTTTTTTTTTTTTAACTCAATCTACTGAGTGTGCATTGGCTTCAACATATAACAATAATAGGTTGATATTTATATTTTTTCTTATGTTTAACTCAACACATTAGGTGTGTTGTAGCTGCAACCAAAGAATAGATTAATAAAAATAATTTTTCTAAATCAAATAACTAGATTTTTGTTTTTATTTTTTATTAAAAAAATATTGAGAACAGCCATTTTTATGCACCTTACATGACATTATTCAAATTATATATCTCTCAAAGTCAAAATTATTATACCAAATTGAGAGAGACGATGAGAGAGAGAGTATAGTTAAGAGAGAGAGAGTCGATGAGGGATAAGAGAGAGGGGTAGAAGCCGTCTAGTGCATTATGCACAAAAAAATCAAAAAAAAATCAAAAGCAGTGACGTAATGGTTGCTCTCTCCTTTATAGTAATACTCTTTTTTATATAGGTAAGAGGTGGGAATGAGTTGATATTTATCTAAAAAAATAGTTATCTACTCAATATATGTAATTTATTATTATTATTTTTATTTATTTAAATACACATATTTAAATAATATAATAAAATAATAAAAATATTAAATCATATATTAATTAGATAAAAAATATATATAATGTAAGAATTTCTCATTTATATATCTGCCACTGATGCGACGATTTCTGGCCTGCTTTTTTGAGAGGTCTTCGGCCGGCCTTCAAAATTAGGCAAACAAAATTAACGAGGAGAGATCACTATTACTATTAAAAAAAAATCCTTCAGTGCATGTATCTTAACTTCAATCTAGGGAAACAAAATTAATTAGGGTCGAATAGTAAATACCAATATAGTGCTTCGGGTTTATGCGTTTTTCAATTACTTTAGTTCTAAAAAATGTATCATAAATTGTTTTAATTCATACCCATATAAATTTTGAAAATGATTTATAGAATTTTAAGGCGTACAAGTTGCACATGTATCTCTTTTAAAAAAATATATATATGAAAAATTTGGAACTCATATAAAAATAAATCAACCTTTTTATGATGGATTATACTTCTTCTAAACAGAATGTGCATATCTAAAACGTTTGTATATAACATTGCTCGTAAAAATTTTACTTGTAAGTTATGTTTGGCTATGTCCACGTGTAAGAGAGTACCATGTCATATACATATAATAAAGATAAAAACATAAAAAGTAAAGAGTAAATAATTAAATTTCTTTCATTTAAAATGATATTTAGTGTGGGCCCAATTCTGGGTTTTTTTTTTTTTTTTAAAGAAGTTAGGACGGTAATCCAATTTTTTTGATAATCCTTACTTATGATGGAGAAACGTCGTATACAAAGAGAGCATCAGATTACAATTAAAATCTCAAAACCAAACTCCTAAAGAAAATGAAATGAGAAAATTAATAATAGAAGATTACAAATGTTCCATAAATTATATTTGAGAAATACTACCACGTCGTCTTAGTTATACTGCTCAATTTGTCCCATTGACATGGCACCATGTGGTTTATTAAGAAAACTAAAAATATAAACATAAAAGAGATAAATGGAACTTAAGGTTTCAGTCTTTCTCATTTTGTATTTTTTGACACTATTTTATTTTTTAAATAAGCAATGTGGCACAATAAGACAAACTAAGCAGTATAAATGAAGCAACATAGAAGCATTTTTCTTTATATATATATATATATATATATATATATATAAAAGAAATCACAAACATCGAATTTCATTACGTGACCAAAATGCATGGTGTCAAGAACTTGATGATGGCTTAATTGAGAACTCGGTGAAAACAAAAGAGAAGTGAAACAGAGGAGAGAAAGTGAAAACTTGTGTAATCGACTGAATGAATTGAATGAATTATTTACAAAGTGTAAAGCTGTATTTATACTATAATAGAAACATAATAACAGAATAATAGAATTAATAGAAACTAATTCCTATTCTTTGCTTTCTCTATTTTTACTTGTTTTTATTTGGACTTTAACTCCATATTCTCAATGTGTGAGGCTGTACTCCAACACCCCCCTCAAGATGAACATGTATATTAATAATGTTCATCTTGCAAAAGATATAATGAAAAAGCAATGAGCCCAGAGGCTTTGTGAGTATGTCCACCAATTGTAATATTGAGGGGATGTAGAAAAGCTTAATGATGTTCTGCTGCAGCTTCTCTCTAACAAGGTGGCAATCAATTTGTATATGTTTTGTTCTCTCATGTTGGACTGGATTGGTGGCAATAGATAAAACTGACTTGCTATCAGTATAGAGTAATGTCGGCTGATGATGGTTGATGTTTAGATCTTGTAAAGCATAAAATAGCCACTGAACTTCACAGGTAGTTGTTGCAAGTGCTCGGTATTATGCTTCTGCAAAAGATCTACTAATGGTGGCTTGTTTTTTAGATTTCCATGAGACCAATGAATTGCCCAAAAAAATTGCAAAACTTGTAACACTCGTTCGAGTGTCAATACATCCTGCCCAATCACTGTTTGAGAAGGTTTTGAGCTGCAATTCTGATGAGGAGGAAGAAAAATAGGCCTTGTCCTGGTGTAGCTTTCAAGTATTTTAAGACTTTAACTGCTGCTTGACAGTGACTAATAATAAGTTTGGCAAGAAACTCACTAAGAACTTGAACAGAATAAACAAGGTCAGTTCTTGTTATTATTAAGTACAATAATCTTCCAACAAATCTTCTATAAGCTGATGGATTCTCAAAAGATTAGAATCAATTACAGTGAGCTTGAGATTAGACTCCATTGGAAAAGCAGCAGGCTTGGAACCAATAATACCAGTATCTTGAAGTATGTCTAAGGCATACTTCCTTAGGCAAAGAGAAATACCAGTTTTGGATCTTGCCACTTCCAAACCAAAGAAGTATTTGAGCTACCCTAAGTCTTTTGATGGTGAACTTGTCATGCAAAAAAGTTTGAGCAACTGAATTTTTAGTAAATTGTCACTAGCTAGTAGAACATCATCTACATAGACTAGTAATGCTATGAAAGAAGTTGCAGATTTCTTAATGAACAAGGAGCAATCATAATGGCCTTGAATAAAACCATAATTGAGAAGAGCAGTAGACAGTTTAGCAAACCACTGTCAAGAAGCCTGCTTTAAATCATAAAGACTTTTGAGAAGTCTGCAAACTTTGTTAGCCTCGTTGGCAACCAATCCAGGAGGCAATTCCATATAAACCTCTTCATGCAATTCACCATGTAAAAAAGTATTATTTACATCTAGTTGGTGAATGTGCCAGTTTTTAATTATAACAACAACAAGTAGCAATTGAATAGATGTAATCTTAGCACCGGGAGAAAAGGTATCAAAGAAGTCTAAGTCTTCTTGCTGAGTATAACCTTTAGCCACCAGTTTGGCTTTGTGCCTTTCTATAGTTCCATTAGCCTTGTATTTAATTTGAAATACCCATTTGCAACCTATGGTCTATTTACTTTTAGGAAGAGTAACAAGTTCTCAGGTTTTATTTTACTCTAAAGCATCAAGTTTGTTTTTCATAGCAACTTGCTATTCAGGTAGTTTAGCAACTTGTTTGTAGGTTTTAGGTTCTTAAGAAGTTGAAATGGAGGCTAAAAAGGTTTTATGTGATATTGATAATCTGTTGGTAGAAAGGAAGGAAGAGATAGGATAGAGATTACCTATATTAAAAGAGCAACCAGCAGAAGCAGATGCATGGTTTGCATTTGAAAGTGAAGAAACAGTACCACAATAATAATCCTGCAAAAAGGTGGGTGTTTGTTTAATTTTAGAGGATTTTTTTATGTGTTGCGCATTTGAAGCAGTTTGATGAGAAATGTGATTAGTATTGGGAATATACTAATCATTAGATGAAACTAGTTTAGTAGATGAAGCTAGTTCATTAGAAGAATTACGTAAAGCAGATGATGAATTCTAATCAAGAATAATAGGAGAACTGATATGAGATGAATCATAATAAAATTCTGAAGGAGGAAATAAGAATGAATGTGTTTTAGAGTTGGATGGGAGAACTTTAAAAGAAAAAATGGTCTCATAGAATACAACATTTCTGGAGATGAATATTTTGTTTGTGTTAAGGTCCATCAATTTGTAACCTTAACATTAGAAGGGTAACCTAAGAATATACATTTTGTAGCTCTTGGATCAAATTTTTGCCTATAAGTTGTAAGTGTAGATGCAAAGTAAAGACAACTAAAAACTTTGAGATGAGAAAGATTATGTGTTTTATGAAAAAACATTTCCAATGGTGTTTTGATTATAAGAAGAGGAGTTGGAATTTTATTTATGATATATGCTGCAGCCAACACACAGTCACTCCAAAAAATTAGAGGTATGTTTGCTTGAAACATTAAAGCTCTAGTTGTGTTTAATAAGTGTTTATGTTTTCTTTCAACAACTCTATTTTTTTGTGGAGTTTCTACCAATATTTAGAATATCGTTTCGTACAGACCAGTACGGTCGAAATATGCTGTACCGACCGGATAGCCGGTACAGACAGGTATCTTGTTTTATACTTGTCAGAATTTCAACCATATCGGCTAATATACATATTTCGACCTTACCTTTTTTTTTTTTTTTTTTTTTATTTCTTCAAATTGCAGATGAAATGAACAACTGGCAATCATGTATTGTTTTTATGAAGGTTTATTGTATTAACCAAAAGAACGCTAACCCATATCTGCAATGGATAGAATTATAGCTGTCAGAGGATTAACCAGGTTTTGTTAAATCAGTTTAAGCTCCACCCCCAAGTAAATGCTGGACATTACCTCTAGTAATCACATTCATCATTGCTAATTTTCTGAGATGCATTTATAAGGTCATGGAAGCAACGACTATAGCTATTGCAGATCAATTTGGTTACCTAATTATGAGGGCAGCCAGCTTATTGCTGATTGCTATTCTTTAAGGTGCATGGAAATTGGTACGATCTAATATATTTGCTTATTTCACGACAGAAGAAACTATATCATCATATCTGATAAATAGATTTCTCATGAAATCTGCACTCTGGCATAAACTTACGACGGAAAAGTGTCGTATACAAAGAGAGCATGAGATTACAATTAAAATTTCTAAACCAAGTTCCTAATGAAAATGAAATGAGAAAACTAATAATAAAAGATTACAAAGAGTCAGTAAATTATATTTGAGAAATACTACTACGTCATCTCAATTATACTACTCACTTTACCTCATTGACGTGGTGGCACCATGTGGCTTATTAAAAAAATTAAAATATATACATAAAAGAGATAAACGGAACTTAAAGTTTGTCTCTCTCTTTTTGTATTTTTGGACGCTATTTTATTTTGAATATATTTTTTATTTTTTAAATAAGCAACGTGGCACAACAAAATAAATTAAGCGGTCTAACTGGAGCGACACAGAATTATTTTTCTTTACATATATTTATATAAAAGAAATCATAGACGACGAGTTTAATTACCTGACCAAAATGCATGGAGTACACTGATGACCAAAATCACGCGGGCTCTTTAATGAGAAATAATATTTATAATTATAAAGTATGTAAATGTTACGTAATTACTTTAAAAAAAGAGAGTATATATAAAATTTACAATAAAAAGCTAAATTTTTTAATAATAATTTTTTTAATTTCAAAATGATTAAGCGATATACAATAACTGTACGACGTACGTTGCATTACTCCTCCTTAATGGAGCATTCCATGCGGTTTTTTTTTCAACTAATGGGCCGGTGGTAAAGCCTTTCACTTTATAGCTTTAGCAAAGTTAAGGTATTGCTAAAGCTGAGAAGCCGATCGAGTGACGAAAGATAGATAGAGAAAAAGCAGAAAGCAAAATAAAAAGTGAAGTCCATCTAGATACATAAATCATCTAATCTTATTTTACCTTATTATTATAATTTTTTTTAAAAAAAATTATATTAAATATAATAAATAATTTAATATTTTTAAATACTAAAATAATATTAATATTAATATTAAAAAATAATATTTTATTTTATTTTCATCTCATGACAATTTATTCCGTACCTATGCATGCGTGATGAGCCTTCCATCCAAGATTTGTTATGCAAAGTAACGAGATAATAACGATTCTCAAGAAGGAGAATTTGGGTTCCGAGAATTTGGGTTCCAAAAACTGAGGCTTGAAAAACAAGGGAATACCGATCGAGGAAGAAAATAAAAGGGTTAAAGAACTAATTAATTTCTTCACTCTTCTTCAAAAAATAGGTCAATATTTCCGAAATATTTTTTTAATCTCCAAACTTAAGTATTAAAAAGAAATTAATTTTTTTTAATTGGATAAAATCTTAATTTTATTGATAACTCTCATTTATGACAGATGAACACTATATACAAATGGAGCATGAGATTACAATTAAGGACAATGCTAGAGTGCACTCCAAATATACACACTAGTGCAAATGGTTTTTTTTCTTTTATTATTATTTTTAAGTATTTTCTAAACATTCTTAATCATTAAGAAAAAATAAAAATATATATATATAAATTTACTAATAATCAATTCTTTTACCATTAAAAAAAAAAAATTAAATATATGAATGGACACGTTTGGTAGGCACATTTAAAAGTCATACAAGCATTTTCCTACAACTAAAATCTCAAAACCAAGCTCTCAAAGAAAATGAAAAGAGAAAATTAAGAATAAATTAATATTTCAAATTAGAGAGTCCATAAAAAAATAAAAAACTAGAGTCAATGCCAAAAGTTAGAGCATGACTTGCATGATCCAAAGCATGCAAACCAAGCATATGTTTAGACAAATGAATTAGAGATTAAGAAGAAGTAGTTGCCGTGCTCAGGGCTCTAAATGAGACGAGCTAGGCTATCCACTAGAGCATTATTCTTTCTGTAAATTAATATGTTTGAGAAAGGAAAATAATGCTTGAAAGCACCATTAATTGAGGGTCCCAAAGAGAGAGAGAAACTATTTCACCAAGAAAAGCCAGGAATAATGAACAATTAGAGGACTATAAGGAATTAAAAGTTAGCATATATCACCCTATAACTTAAAAGCGTGCATAAAACATGAACAGTAGTGAATAGTAGCAGCCTTTTTCTCAGTTGTTTTTTCTCAGTTCCGATTTTAGTCTTGTTTTTCTTCTTCGTTCAGTTCCGATTTCCAGCTCCGATTTTCACACTCAAAATATCTAATCGTTACATACAGATAAACGTAAAATAAATATCTAATCTTTACATATAAGAGATGAGATATCTGATCTACACACTTTCATCAATAATTCTCGCATATTTTTTTCTTCTTTCTCCGTGTGGGTTTCGGTGAGGGACACGGAGGCTGCGCGTGGGGGATTCCGAAGGTGGGTGCCATGGTCGGCGCCTTGAAGGGGACTCGTCGGTGGTGGTCGTGAGGTTCGGTGGCCACGTACGGCGGCGTAACGTGAAACAAATGGGTGAAACCCATTTCCGTTCGGTCTCCGTGGGGGAGACGGAGGGCTGCGCGTGGCCCACTTCGAAGGCGGCTGGGATGGTCGCCGCCTTGAGGGGGACTCCTCCGTCGTGGTCGTGACCGTCGGTGTCGACGTACGGCGGCAGAAACTCAAAAAAAATCAAAGAGACCCATTTCGGTTCTCCTTCCACGGAGGAGACCATGGCTGCGCGTGGGGAAGATTGAAACTGCCAGGGATGCTCGCCGGCGTGAGGAGAACACGCCGACGTTGGCCGTGACGATAGCCGGGACTCGGCGGCGCCGGGCAGCGCTGGAGGAGAACCACCGTGCTGCGGAATCGCCTACGAGAGAGAGAGAGTTTAAGAAAAAATAATTGTGTTAAATACATTTATTAAGTATTTATATGTCCTACAATTTAATGTTCAATAATAATAATTTTTTTTTCTTTCCTTTACAAATATACTTTTGTTTTTACTGTAATATTATATTGTTGAATTTTCTACATAGGTTGAACTCCGTGAAGTTGAAAGTGGAAACAAGATATCCCAACAACAAGCTGCTCATAAAAGTATCAAAAGTATGGATCCTTTAACTTCTTAATTTCATACTGTAAATTAATAACTGAAATAATTTATTTTGCTTCATTGATTTTAGAATTTTTTAAGTCAATTATTTAATGTCATTTATTCAATATTTATTCTGCATGAACTTTGAACTGTTTCAAATTATAATTTCGAATTAGTTTAAAAATTATTTGAAGGTTTTTACATTATATATTATTTATATGACATAATTTAATTTAAAAAATAAATTTTTAAAATTTAAATCTTATGTATTCAAGAAAATATAACTAGCAGCAAAAATAATATTAAAAATTGTAACACAGTCAATTACATTAATAAAATGTACAAATAAAACATAAAAGTGGCTACATATAGAATTTTTATATAGGAAAACTTTATCAACAAATCTATTTCTATATGTAAATACTTATATCAATATTTATAGTTTTACCTATATAATTATATAGAATCAATTATTGAAATATTAAAAATTTCAAAAATTGAAATTTAAATTAAATATTTTGATAAAATAGAGTACGTACTTATTAAAAATAATATTGTATATAAACTTATACTCTAAAATATGCTTGAAAAGTAAAATAAAATAATAATTTTGTGAATATTCAATGATAAATTATCTCGGCTATATACAACAATAATAAACAGTACCACAATAATAAATGAATTTTACTACACAACTTCTATCACATTTTACATTTTATATTTTTTTGAATTTCTTAAATTTTTAATATTTTTTTTTAAAATTTTTTTGTGAGTTTATTCTTTTTAAATTATTTCAAATTTTCTATTTATTATACATATAATAAATATTTGATAAAAAAATAATAAAAATTAAAAATAATATGGAGTGTAGAGTGTTAGAAGGCAGTGAAGATTTTTTTATAATAAATACTACTAACCAGTATAAATAGTAATTAACAGTGCTATAGTATGTGATACAATAATAAACAGTACTGAACATTACTCGTGAACAATAATAAACAATTACAGTAATAAACAGTTCTAAACAGTAAAATAAATGAAAGAATTTTATTAAATATTTTAAAAAATTAAAATCATGTAAATAATTAGAGTTTTTAATATAATTTAAATCTCATAATATTTTTAATTAACTAAAATCATTTCAGTAGCAAAAGAAACAATTATGTAATATTTAGTCGTTTTAGACTCTACTTTCAGTAACCAAA
Organism: Juglans regia; assembly: GCF_001411555.2. NCBI lineage: Eukaryota > Viridiplantae > Streptophyta > Magnoliopsida > Fagales > Juglandaceae > Juglans > Juglans regia. The sequence goes on along the minus strand of NC_049901.1, from coordinate 6,654,560 downwards.
AAAATAATTATGTAATATTCACTTTCCTGACTTGCTTAGACATATAGTCTGTCTAAATCTATTATCAGAGACTTTAAACAATTATAGTTTACTTAAACAATTAATTATATTATCTTCATAGACCTTATCATTAAATTCTCTTATTCTACACTAGATGTTTATATTTTAGAATAACCTAATACAGGGCAAACGTGCATCGCACGTACATACACTGCTAGTATATATATATATATGTATGCTACTTGCTTAGGAAAATGTTACTAGGTCCCTCAATATTACTGTTCAAAATTACCGTTTGAGAATTTTAATTTTTTTTATTTAATGATTAAAAAAATAACTATTAATAATAAGTTGTATATTTTCTTAATAATGAAAAATGTTAAAAAAATATTAAAAAAATAGAAGAACAAATTTAAACTAGCGGAACGCCACTATGCCAGCGGCAGCGGTAAACGCTGGGCCCGCTAGCACCGTCCATATTATATATATATATATATATGTATGTATGTATATATATATATATATATATATATATATATAAATATACACACACATACGTACGCACTTGATGCTTCTCTTTTTGCATGCAGTACTTGCTCCTATAGCTAGCTAGTACGTACCCAACACTAGCTGATCTCTGCTCTACCTAGATCTGATATAGTTATATATATTCCGTCGCTCAATGTGAACAGTGACACATCCTTTAGTTAGTTAATTACTTTTGATGAAAATTAAATAGAAGCTGCATGGGAATTAAGCAAAATCAATTAATATTACAATAATATGCATGGGTACAAGATTTAAATGAGTTATAAAAGACTTACGGCCGTCTAGCTATTATATATTCAGAGGGAGAGATCAGAAGACCAACAGGCGTCTGTTGGTCTCACCTAAATGCATGCTTTCAGGCGTCTGTGTCCTTTCCATTTCCAAGATAATTAAGTATAAGTTTCAAAGTAGAAAGAGGTAAAGAGTCCGCCAAATTAAACCCAAACCTTGGAAAACCAAAACCCTGCAGGTTTAAGAATCTCTTCTGTACGTTTGTTCATCCATCCATCTTCTTCTTTTTCTTTTTCTTTCTCTTTTTCTTTGAGACTTTTCGTCATTTGATTCCATTAATATTGTACGTTCATCGTCGAGCCATGTATAAATAGATCAAAGGAAATATAGATTATAATTTGGAAGGTAACTGTCTACAATAACCAGGTTATAACCAGCTGTGAATGTCAGTCGTACGGATGGAAAAGGGTGTTAAACGTACGGTGCATACAGTCATGCATGCAGGTCTAGTATTAATTCGTTAATTACTAGTTTTCTTGCAGTCAACGTCTTCTTTAGGTCTATCGATCCGAGGATTGAATTTTAAAAACCCTACTCTTTTCCACTCTTTTGGGCATGCATTTGATTGTAAGTCCTGCTTTTGATGATATTTATGAATTGGTTTTTTTTTTTTTTTTTTATGAGAAATGATAGTTACAATCGTAAATATGCAAGTATCGTGCACTCATTTTAAAAAAAGTGAATAAATACAAAATCTATATGAAATAAAATTAATTTTTTAATACGAATCAATTTCACTCTTTTTCAAAACGATTGCACGATACTTACGAACTCCACAACTACGTATAACATTATTTTTTTTTAACGTTGGTCAGCATCGAACAAACACGTACGTACGTCGACTGCGTGTTACTTTTTTCAGCCTACCTATATATTTCCTTCAGTGGTAAGTTCTCTCTGCCTCTCGCCTATATATATAAAGAAGGCTTTAATATATGGACAGGTATGGATGCATGCTTGCATGCATTTATATATAAATATCTGCTAATCAGAATTAGTGTGTTTTAGCAACTTTGCCGGCTATAGACACCGAAGTCACCAAGAATTAAGAAATGGAGAGGACGAATGCCAAGAAGGAATTAGAACTTGCTGGCAGGAGCTTGATAGAAATGGTGTTTTCATGGTCTCTCAGGGATGTTCTCAATAAAGATCTTTACACAAAGAAGGTTTGTGGTTTAATTTTGTTTTTCATGAATTTAAATAGTTATTTTCTTAATGGAGTTCGTATAATTTATTAGTGTTTCCATATTTTTAATCGAAGTTATGGCAAAGGATAGTAATTAAGGACCAAAGGTACTGATCGTATAACCCATTCACAAGCATCAGAGGAGGGTTCTAGCTAGGCTTTAAAATTAGATTGGGAATAGGATGATTTCCAACAGGTACTGCTCTTTAATTAAGCAGTACTACCTGTTGGGAAGCAGGTAAAAATATTCCATGCATACGTATAATATTCTCCGAATTGCATGTAAAGATCTTCATTTTACCTGTATTTAGTGCAAAATATGAGTTATTTATTAAAAAAACAGATTGGTATGTGAAATGACCAGAACACCTCAAAGTTACTATTTTATACCACTTGAGCATCATCGTGGAATTGTCAGTCCTCCATCAAATACTTCATGATTTTCCATGGTACTGTTAGAAATGAATGATGCTCGTAGAAAAGATGATTTTTCCACCGAGAAACTTTTTCTCTTTTCCAAATATTAGTTGATTCATTGGAATCTATTGTTCGGTTGAAGTACTGCTTTCCTGTTTTGCCAGTTCAGAGGGTTTTCTTATTGTGATTTTACTCCTGCATTCTTGAGATTTGACATAAGATTGGCAAGAAATTAACTAGGAATTTAAGTGCTTTAGCTATTTATCAATCAAATTATGTATTCACAAGTACTGCGTTGTTACTTTCCTTCCAATGTTCTGCATGTTACTCACAATTAAGCATTTGTAGATCCTGTCCCATGAATATTCATGACATTTTCACTCATAACTGTGACATCATTCCCTGTCAGGTCACAAGGATCCCAGAGACATTCTCGTCCATGGCTGATTACATGAAGTCATTCATTCCTCCATTACTTGAGGAAACGCATGCTGATTTGTTTTCCAACATGACAGCACTGTCTCGAGCACCTATTCGTGAAATAGATTCTGTTGAAATGGCAAAAGAATTCAAATCTCCCAAGGACTTGTTTTATGAGATTTCATTGAAGAGGGCTGCCGATACTGAGAATGATGTTGGAAAATATGAACCTGAGGTTGGTGACCTTATTGCCTTGACAGATGTTAGACCAAAGCGCATTGATGATTTGAACAGGCCCAGACGATTCTATCTTATTGCTTATGTTCATGGCGGAAGAGATGAGAATTCTGATAAGATTTCGATACTGGCATCGAAGTCCATCATCTTTACTGAACTAGAGTACGCTCGAAAGAACAAGAGAGAAACACTTTTTGCAGTTTATCTTATGAACATGGTTACAAATGTTCGTATATGGAAAGCACTGCACTCGGACCTGGAAGGAGAAAACACAAACATTATTAAGCAAGTGCTACAAGCTGCCAATTCAGCTGTAAGAAATATAAATCTTTTAGTTCTTCAATGTCATACACATCTTACATCTTGACCCTTGTGGGAAAATTAATGAGCTTCTCTTTTAAGATTGTCCATTGTTTATTCCTTACAGGATGAAAATTGCACTACTTGCTTTTCTAAAGGAAAATGCAGTTCTGTTCCTTCTTGTATAGCGGACAATCTAAATGACTCTCAAAAAGCAGCCGTTCTAAGTTGTGTTCATATGAGGGACTGCTATCATCAGAACACTGTCAAACTGATATGGGGCCCTCCAGGGACCGGGAAAACAAAGACCGTTGCTTTCTTACTTCTTGCCCTCCTTAAGATGAAGTGCAGGACATTGACATGTGCTCCAACAAACATCGCAGTTGTGGAAGTGGCAACACGGCTTCGGAGTTTGGTTGGGGAGACGCTGGAGTATGGCACATATGGGCTTGGGGATATAGTTTTGCTTGGGAATCGTAAGCGAATGAAGATTGATGATCACAACGATCTTCTTGACGTGTTTCTTGAGCATCGTGCTTATGTGCTTGGGAAGTGTTTTGCTCCATTGACTGGATGGAAATATTGCTTAGAATCAATGATATCTTTGCTCAACAACCCTGAATTTGAGTATATTATATACATGGAAAAAATAAAGAAGGAAACAGACGAGGATGATGATGAGCTCGACTTTGTAAAGGATGATGATGCTGCTCCTCCTTTGACATTTAAGGAGTTCTTTAGGAAGAAATTTAGTTCCATTTTTGAGCCACTGAAGTCTTTTATGGTGGATTTGTATACTCACTTGCCCACTTCTATGATACAGTTAGAGGTAGTGGAGAACATGATTAGAGCTCTGGAATTGCTGGAATCTCTTGAAGTTTCGCTAGGCAGAGTCGATGTGGCCAAAGGGTTAACACAAGTTCTCAATTGTTTCGAAAGCAAACAGTGTCTGCGCTTACTGAGATCTCTTTCTCTGACGTTTTCTCTTCCAAATTTAACAGAAAATTATGGCATAAAAAACATGTGCTTGGAAAATGCGTGTCTAGTGTTCTGTACTGCATCAAGCTCTGCTAAATTACACACAGAAGGAATGGCACCATTTGAATATTTAGTCATCGATGAAGCTGCCCAACTTAAGGAATGTGAATCAGCTATTCCTTTACAACTATCTGGTCTGCGCCATGCAATTCTCATAGGGGATGAGATGCAACTCCCTGCCATGGTTAAAAGCAAGGTTTTTATTGATTTCTTTCTTTCTTTGTTTTTGGTCCTTAGTTCCGTCATCTCTGCAACTTTTGAACATCTACCATGCACTTTGCTTACATATTTTGAACGTGCACTTTTTAGATATCCGAGAAGGCTGAATTTGGAAGGAGTTTGTTCGAAAGACTGGTCATGTTGGATCACCATAGGCACCTTCTTGATGTCCAGTACAGGATGCATCCATCAATCAGCTTATTTCCAAACAGGGAGTTCTATGACAACCAGATTTCAGATGGTCCAAATGTTCAACAAAGATGCTTCGAAAAACGCTTCCTTCAGGGCAACATGTACGGCTCCTACGCTTTTATAAGTATAGCTCAAGGAAAGGAGGAGCTTGGTGGTGGTTTCAGCTCCAAGAATATGGTTGAGGCTGCCGTTGTCTCCGAGATCGTTTCCAAACTTTTTAAACGTATGTTTTTGTTCTTATTAATCGGTTCTTATTTCTCAAAAAAATTATAAGAATTATATCGCTGGTAGAAAAGTTCATAAACAAATGTATATGAATTCCTTCATCTTTTCCTCTTTTCCTCCAGAATATGTTCACACAAAGAACAAGGTTAGTATAGGAGTCATATCACCATACAAGGCTCAAGTTCATGCGATTGAAGAGAAACTCAAAAAATACTCAACATACTCTAATGAGGGCTTCTCTGTCGATGTTCGCTCTGTCGATGGATTCCAAGGAGGTGAGCAAGATGTGGTGATTATCTCTACTGTAAGATGTAATGGGAATGGAACTATAGGTTTTCTTTCCAACCGACAAAGAGCAAACGTGGCACTGACTCGTGCAAGGTACTTACTACTTGTATATACCAGACTCTGTTGCAACTCAAAATTTTTGGGTATTTAAGCAAACCAAACGAAATGATTTCATTCTATAGGTATTGCCTTTGGATACTGGGAAATGGGTTTACTTTACTCCACAAAAACTCTATCTGGAAGAAACTGGTCCTTGATGCCAAGGAACGGAAGTGTTTCCACAATGCAGACGAGGACAAGAGCTTGTCTCAGGCTATTATGGCTGCCTTGGTGGAGCACCAGCCTGATACTTTACTCAGTAACGACTCTCTGCTCTTCAGAGAAGCCAGATGGAAGGTACATACAATGTCTTAAGCTGTTCTAATGCCTCTTAACATTATAAACTGGATTTTATGACTTTCTAATAGTTCTTGAAATCTCGACACAATATGATGAGGTTTCTAGATATTGCAGCTAACTATCACCTTGATTGAAATACAGATTTCCTTCAAAAATGATTTTGGAAGATCTATAGCAAGAATAAGCGATGCAGAGATACGTCAGGAAGTGTTATCTATGTTGGCAAAGCTTGCAAGTGGTTGGCGTCAGCCTCAAGAGGATAGAGACCTCATTGTCCTCGATGGGATTTCTTCTCAACTACTGGAAATTTACAATGTCAAGGACGACGAAAACTATCTGGCCTGGACTGTAGATATACTCAAGGAGGAAGGAAACTACATTCAGGTTATGAAGGTTTGGGATGTTGTGCCACTTTCTGATGTAATAAAACTTGCAAAGCATCTTGACATCTTATTTGGAAGTTACACAGTGGACAAGATGCAAAAGTGCAAACACAGATCAGTTGACGGGTATGAATTTATCTGTAATTTCTTCTAACAATCAATATGAACTACTTTTTTTTTATTCTAATTTCTTTTAATTAATTTGTTAGTTAAACATAGAACTCGAATCAAGCGAATACTTGTGCTGAATCTGATCCCATGCACCCTTCATCACTTTTACAGGAGTTTGGTTGTTCCAATGAAATGGCCAGTTGACCCAAGTAGTACTTGTGATGAAACTGATGCTTTGTGGTACCTCTCAAAACCATTATCGGCACTCAGCATAAGGGATGAGCCAGAAACATCATCTGCAACTGTCAGGTGAGTGAAACACAGCTACAGAAGTATCAAGTCTAACTTTTTACTACTCAAGGGAATTTCTCTTCTTGAAGAAGGGTGAGAATTATTGAAGCTGGATTTTCTCTCTCTTTCAAATAGGAGTTGGATGTAATTCCCTACGCTGCATACTTAAAAAGATTAGCTAGGGAAGCTTTTTCACTTCTGTGGCTGGCATTGTTTCATCATTTCATGCATAGATCTTTTCTGGCACTTTGCACAATTCAGTGACCGAGGAAATTCGTAAAATATAGGAAAAATTAATTAATTTTTAATTATGATCTGTTTCTTTGCCTTGATTCGTTATGGATCCTTCAAAAGACTGACTGTGAAGCAACTGAATGTCAGTGATCATTTTCCAAGCCTCAAATCTGAAGATGCTGGGTCGAAGAAAAAGTGGTAAGCTCGGCACAGGGACAGGAGGAGGGGTAAGGCTAAACTTTTCTTCTTCTTCTTCTTCTTTTTTTTTTTTTCAAATATATATTTTTTAAATTCTTTAAACATTTTTTAAAAAAATCATTAAAAAAAAACTTAACCACTTAAAAAAAAAAAAAAAAAAAAAAGCCAATCGGTGACTTTTGTGTGGCTTGTCTGTGGGAACATCATTTCCCTTTATTTATTATTGAATTTGGATTTTGCATGCATTTTCAAGCCTTCTCAGTATCTATAATTTGACAGATGCAACCATCAGGGAGAAATGCTATGGACAGTAGAAGTCAACCATTTATTGCTGGCTGTTTTGTGTACTTATTTATTTATTTTCTACAACATTTGTATTGAATAGTATGATGAAGTGTTGTAATGTGGCAGTTGTAGACAATAGGGAGTGTTGATTTATGGTTAAACATGGCAATCATTTAGTAGCTAGTCTACCTCTTTAGCTCCATTCGAATTAGTCGACCGGAGAATCTGCATCCGTTGAGATATAATTGGATGAGGTCAGACTCAGCTTTAAACTGAATTTACAGAAAAGAAAACCCTCTACCTCAGATTTTAGAGTACTTTTAAGAACCTTTTCGCAAATTTTGAGCCATAACAACCTTGTTTGCAAGTCTAATTAGAGACAATAGTTTCACCTTTCTGAACTTTCAACACTTTCAACTCATTTATTAAACAAACCATTACCACTCCTAAAATTGTTGTTGGAATTATTGTTACTATTTTATTATCATTTTTATTATTAATATTATTATTATTACTACTACTAGTACTATTCGTTTTATTGGCACCTGGTGTTTGGAACAGGGTCCCAACTAATCCTGCCGGTCTTAGCAAGAAGTTTCTTACAAGTAGACCTCTAGTAATTCAAGAGAAAAATCCTCCAGTCCAATAGCCCTTAGAGATTGTCGTGCACCACTTTGGAGCTATACTAGCCAAGGCATCCAACAGATTCTGGAGCCCAGGGCATAGAAAAAAAATTGGTTAATAAATAATAAGACTAAATTCTAATTTGGTTGGGGAATATAACAAAATTGGGGACATGATACTGTACAAGACTATAGAAGAAGAATCAAAACATGTGGGGGACATTGCTCAAATAATGGGCCCCAAGATTGACCAACCTTTTAAGCAAGCCATCCTTTTACAACAAATGTTAGAGGTGCTGTCAGCCTACTGGAAGGAGGCCCCGGCGGCTCTTGAAGCTGCAAACTGGATCAGCTGTACACAACATAACAGAACTTGCGAGTCATGTCAAATTTGGGACATTCCGGTGATTATCGGCAAATTCACGGACCAGTCGCTTTAGAACTCTTCCCCCTTTCCCTTGCATATGCCCATAATTATTTTTTCCACCATCACAGCTCTTGCTCTCAAGATAGTCTGAGGCCGCTCCAGCAAGAGCTTTTAGCCAAACCGGCACTAGAGATTCGGCTTCCCCCTGATTTAGATATTCAACTGGAAGTGCATGAACCTGTATAACTCAAGCAGTCACATAATCTAAAACTAAAGAGAAGAAACAGAGATTCCAGATCAAAATGCAGGAGATTCATCATAAAAGCAAAGCAAGCAGCTGCTGATTACACGCTAAAAATCCTAGAAGGTTTCTGCTTCTGCAGACAAAAGAATGTATCAAGATGAAACGCCTTTACCCACCCGTGGGTAACCCAAGTGGTAAGGGCAAACTTGTGTGCATGAGTCCCATGTCGCAGGTTCGATTCCCCCTGGGATCAAACTGTGATTTAAGTGGGAGGCCATGGAGGTATGTTGTTGTTCTAGTCTCCCCGGGAGCTTAGGTTCCATGGGTGAGTCCTAAGAGCTCTGTCATGGGATGGTTCCCCCGTCATAAATGCACCAATGCAATAAATAAAGCTCCTTACGAGATTTTGAAATAAGGAGTAGCCGTGCGTTCGACTACTTGTTGACAATTTACATAACTGTGCACGTGTAAGTTCCCAACAATAATCATGTGGTCTATACGAACCTTTATTACAAAAAGCATCTCCTTGAATATTATACACTCGTACAAAACGCCAATCTCAAAAGGCAACAAGTTAATGGAAAATGATAAAATTTCAACCTCCAATTTCCGGAGGCTGGTTTGTTATACATTCTTCAAAGACCACTAATTTCCTGCGAAGCTCACACAGGCAGCCCAATTGAGTATGCTCTAAAATGGTTTGTGTTTGCTTGCTTACATTTTTCTTGGGAAAAACTAACGTGTAACAACACCTCCTCTGAAGGAATGGTGCCATAGCCCAACACTTGGATACAAAACATAGTTGAAAAAGGACCAGCTTCAGGTTGGGTTCAAAATAGCCTATTCTGAACATCAACCTGGATGTGAACATGATCTGTATACCAGGAACAAAAACAAACAAGCCTTTCTGGTGATAAATCTTATGACTAAATCTTATTACCATTAAAGATTTGAGAAGCGGTTTAAAAGTGCTAGCCAAAGTGATTATAGGTAATAATGTTCAGCAGCATGAGTTCAAAAGTGAACCTGCCACCATTTAGCTGGATCTAAGTTACTGAAAGACATCCCATTTGGCAGAAAACACAACCCCAATTAATTTGTTTCTCGTAGGCCAAGTTTACTCTTTTCTAGTTCAGATACACAAATGCACTCACACAAATATATACATATATGGACACAACACACAGTGAAAGAGAGATACAGACCGCTGAGTGTAGCCATCCATGCAAAGATTCCCAACAAAGGTTAGTCTTCCAGGTTGTTCTCTCACTCAAACTGCACATTGCTGCCAATTGTTGCAAGATTGTCGCACATTTGTGAACCTATAAAGAGGGAGTAGCAAATAACTTCTAAACTGAATTCCATAAAATTGTAAAGCCATAATTGATCAATAACGCAAATGGGCATCTCACTGATTATCTTGGAGTTTGAGGGAATACATACTTATGAGCCACTACATTGGTCAAACTGTTTCCTTAACATGCCTAAGAGCAATGTAATTGAGTTGAAATCACATGAAGGTACTCAACCAATGCAGCAACTTGTGTGAGTAACAGTTATAAGAACCAGTGCTCTCCAATTTCAAGTTCATCCAAATTGAGGTTTAAATAAACAAAAACTTTTATTTGACGATAACACTGTAGAAGCTCAAATAAAAAAAGCTCTTTTTTGTTATCGGTGTGTAGCAGTTCAAATAAGTAATAGAAGGCATCCCATCAGTTGCTACCTAATCATTATCGTTCAAGTATACGGTAGAAGTGGTGCCAAGAAATAAAAGGTAGCAAATGGTAAACTGAATGTTAAGACCCAATTCATACACACACGTCCCAGCACACCCGTGAGCTGCAAGTGAAACAAGAGGGTTGGATCTCTTTTTTTAGGGCAAAAGGGGGTTTCTCCAAATTTTGGAAGAGTCATGGTCATTATGAGGGGTCTAGCCAGCCCAGTCCTAGTCCAGTAACCATTCTGAGGGGGGCTCAGGTGTAAGCCCCTCAAACCCACCTTTGATAACTTTTACTCTATCCACATGTATATAAAGGAATTAGCATTGTATTTACCCGAGACATAGCTGAAACACCAAGTAAAGCATACACCACATTTGATACAAGTCCCTCGCCACTATGAGATATGACCTGAATTGCCATGGAACTGAACGATCCTTCAGGAATGCAAGTCATGCACTCCAACAAAGAGGCCAAACCCGCATCCAAGAAACCTAAAATTCTCAACATTAGAGCAGAAACACCATGTCTTGAGAAGAAAAGTTGAATAAACTCCAGTCCAAAAAGATAATTCAACTTATTCAAGAAACTTTTTGGCCACACTTTTTTTAGGTAAAAGCAAAAATAATAGAGCATGGCTTAATGTCTTGAAAAGGTCAACCGCATAACAGAAGGAACACCAAATTCAAGGAGAATCACAAAAATAGTAGCAACCTATGATATGTTTTCCAAGTTTAGTGGAGGGCTTAAGTTTTAGACATATATATTACATATAAAAAACCGGCAGTTGTCTGCAGTTATGAACTTTCTTCTGTGCTTTAAACTGCTAGGCTTTCAACATACACAAATACACAACAGAAAGCACCAATCTTTTACTTTCCATTAGAAACAGGTTTCTACTTTTGGGTAAATCTTACCAAGAAGCAAGTATAGCACCCTCCTGTAACAAAACTTGGATGTGTTCTCAGAGCAGTTTTATAGATGAACTAAAAGTAGTTTGTTTGCCTTAGTCTGGAGTGAACTTGTGCTAGGTCTTAAGTGCGAATCTTACCAAAAATTGAACAAGATATTTTTTAAGGGCAATGGGCCAAAGCCTGTGGGGCCCTTCAAGGGCAAAGGCAAACTTTAACCAGCCCATGAAGCCCAGCCCGTGTGGAGAGCTGGAGGGGGAGGAGACGCTGGCCCATCCACCGGCGGGAGGGAGTAGGGGGAGACGTCAGAGAAGACCTCGATTCCGGCCGAGAAGTTGCGACAGTGAGCCAGCAGGTAGAGACAACGGTGATAACATCGCTGGAAGACACAAAACTCGCCAGAGATAACGTACTGGAGAAAATGTCGCTATGGCAGAGCTGTGTGTCAATTCTCAGGCCAATCTTGGACAGACAACGCCGTTGACAAAGGGGTTGAGCCTCCTCTCAAGATTCCGCTGGCAACAATGCCGACGATGGTTTTAAAGCCTTTGGAAGTAGCCCAAGTCCTATTTTCAGAGATAGAGAATGATTGGAGGGGGGGGGGGGATCCGATACCTCTAAAGTACCTGCTGCCAGACCAAGATAGTGTCTCTGTGTGGGTGCTGCATAAAGTAAAGGAGATCCAACATTGTGTTGGAATCGAGTGTGACTGTGTGAGGGTTTTGAGGAACAATTCATGGCTTTACTAAGAAGTTGGACATGGCTAGTTGAAGAAGTCAGATTCTAAAAAACAACGGGAGCTAAAGAGGCTAACATGGTCTCTAAACTATAAGGGTAGTTCAAGTTCAAGTATAGAAAGAGCTAAGGGGCGGGGGTCAGCTCCATTTTTATGAAGCAATTTCCGAGGGCTCAATGAGGCAAACAAACGACCTTGGGTGAAAAACATGCTTCGTGAGTGGAAGGCAGACATAGTGTGCTTACAGGAAACCAAGCTGAAATTTATCCCCATGAGAGTTGTATGGAGTTTATGGAGCTGTACTTATGTGGATTGGGTTATCTTGCTTTTGACGGGACCTCAGGAGATGTTTTGGTGATGTGGGATAGAAGGGTGGTGGAGAAATCGGAGGAATTTATTGGTGAGTATATTGTGGCATGTTTCTTTAGGAATGTTGAAGATAACTATTTATGGGCTTTTGCTAGTATTTACAGACCGAATATGGACAGCAGTAGAAGAATGTTATGGGAAGAACTTGCTGGAATTCATAGCTGGCGGAACTTACCATGGTGCATAGGTGATGATTTTAATGTTACAAGGTTTCCTAGTCTGGTGACAGCAGATTACGACCAGCAATGAAAGAATTTTCGGAGTGTATTTTTTGACTTGAGTTTGATGGATATTCCTCTCATGGGTGGTGCTTATACGTGGTCCAATAATCATACGTGGTCTAGATTGAACAGATTTTTAGTATCACCAGAGTGGGAAACTCAATATCTAGAGCTTTATAAAAAAAAAGGTTACCTCATCTATGCTCGGATCATTTCTCATTATTACTAGATTGTGGAGGTATTCAGGGAGGGCGTCGGTATTTTAAGTTTGAAAACATGTGGCTGAAAACTGAAGGTTTTGTGGAAAGTGTGAGGTAGTGGTGGGATTCTTATCAGATTGATGGCACCCCTAGCTTCATTTTTGCAGATAAATTGAAAGCTCTAAAAAATGATTTAAGGCTTCGTTTGGTTCTTAAACCAATCTCAACTTATCTCAAGTTATCATTACAACTTTTTCAAATTCTAATATAAAATATAATAAACAATTCAATTTTTTCAAATCCCAAAATAATAATAATATTAAAAAATAATATTCTAACAGTATTTTATCATCTCAATTCAACTCAACTCGATTCAACATCCAAACACAACCTTAAAGTTATGGAATACTCAATCTTTTGGTGACGTAGGAGAATGTAAAAAGTCCATACTAGAGGAGCTTCACGAGGTAGAGAGGACTCGGGAGGGGAGGGCTCTTTCTATGGAGGAAGCATCTCGGAAGGTTGAGCTAAAGGCAAAATTAGAAAAGGGTGTGTTATTGGAGATCTCTTGGCGTAAAAAATCAAGAGCTTTATGGTTGAAAGAAGGAGACTGCAGCACAAAGTTCTTTCACAGAGTGGCCAACTCCCATAGGAGAACTAATACCATTGAGATGTTGAAAATAGACAAAGTGGACTGTACGGAGGCTCTTGTGATTAGGGAGCATATTGTGGAATTTTTTTGAACACTTACTTTCTGAACAAGTGAGATGGAGGCCAAAACTCTATGGACTAGCCTTTGAGTCCATTGATCCACAACAGGTTTTGTGGCTGGAGCAGCCCTTTGAGGAACTAGAGGTCCACAGCATGGTAAGGAGCATGGTCAAAGATAAAGCACCTAGCCCCGACGGCTTTTCCATGGGAATTTTTCAAACTTGTTGGGATGTGGTGAGGACGGATTTAATGAAAGTGTTCCAAGAATTCTTTTCAGTCCGGAAATTTGAGAAAAGCCTCAACGCCACATTTATAGCACTCATTCCTAAGAAGATTGGGGCCACAGAGGCGAAGGATTACCAGTCCATTAGCCTTGTGAATGGGATATATAAGATTATTTCTAAGGTGCTTGTCAATCGCTTAGGAGAGGTTTTGGGGAGGATCATTACAAAACCCCAAAATGCTTTTGTTAAAGATAGATAAATTATGGATTCAGTCCTCATTGCTAATGAATGCTTAGACAGTAGGCTAAAATCTGACCAGCTGGGAATCCTATGCAAGTTAGATATGGAGAAGATGTATGATCATGTTAACTGAGAGTTCTTACTCTGTGCTTGGGAGGTGCGGTGTTGGGGAGAAATGGTGCTCGTGGATTCAATGGTGTATTTCAACGGTGAGTTTTTCAGTATTGGTGAATGGCAGCCCAAATGGTTTCTTTAATTACTCTCGAGGTCTAAGACAAGGAAATCCTTTGTCTCCACTCCTATTTGTTCTTGTCGTTGAGGCATTTAGTAAAATGATTCTAGCCTTGGTGAACAGTGGCTTTATCGAGGGACTCTCGGTGGGTAACCCTAATAGGGGCACCACTAACCTATCTCACTTATTGTTTGCCAATGATACACTGATTTTTTGTGAGGCATAACAAAACCAAATTCAAACATTGAGGTCATTATTACTTTGTTTCGGCATCTGGGTTAAAAGTGAACTTTGATAAATCATAATTGGTGCCAATGGGCAATGTTCACAACATCCGGTAGCTGGCTAGTATCCTTGGATGTAAGGATTCATCTCTGCCCATGAATTACCTTGGCCTTCCTTTTTGGGCATTTGCAAGATCTATATTGATTTGGGATACAGTGGTGGAGAAGATTGAACGCAGATTGACAGGTTGGAAGAGATCATATCTCTCATAAGGTGGTAGGATTACCCTTATCAAAAGTACTCTTTCTAATCTACCAATGTATTTTTTATTTGTATTCTCAATTCCAGCAAGTGTGGCAAACTGTATTGAGAAGTTGTATCGTGATTTTCTTTGGAGTGTGATAGGAGAAGAATTCAAGTATCATCTAGTCAAGTGGGATAAGGTATGTTCTCTAGTCTCTTCGGGTGGGTTGGGTATTAGAAATTTGAGGATTTTCAATCAAGCCTTGCTTGGGAAATGGTTGTGGAGATATAATACGAAACTGGTCCACCAGAAGCCCTATGGAAGTCAGTGATTGATTGCAAATATGAAGGCATGTTTTGGGGGGAGGGGGGGGTGCACTAGGGAGGTTCACAGGGTTTATGGAGTGGGAATTTGGAAACACATTCGAAGTGGGTGGGGGATCTTTAATCGGCATACTAGGCTGGTGTTGGAAAATGGATCTAGAATAAAATTCAGGACTGATCTGTGGTGTGGAGATCAAGCCCTAAAGGATTCATTCCCATCAGTTTTTAGGATTGCAGGTGAGAAAGATGTTTCAGTGGCTAATTGCATGGAGTTATTTGGGGATCTAGTCCAATGGAACGTGAGTTTCACTAGAGCCGCCCAAGATTGGGAAATTGGCAGCATTGAGGAGTTCTTCGGTCTTCTATGCACCATGATGCCGAGAATCCAAGGAGCAGATAAGATGTGGTGGACACCCACAGGTAAAGGTAAATTCTCGGTCCGTTCTTTCTGTAAGACGCTTACACAACCATAGAATACGCAATTCCCATGGAGAAAGATATGGAGAAACAAGGGGTCTCCCAAGCAGCATTTTTTGTACGGACAATAGCATTAGGTAAGATCTTGACGACAGATAATCTACGGAGACGTAAAATGATCATAGTAGATTGGTGTTGTATGTGTAGGAAAAATGGTGAAAATGTGGATTATTTACTGTTGCATTGTGAGGTGGCTGGAACGTTATGGAATAAGGTGTTTAATAG
Organism: Juglans regia; assembly: GCF_001411555.2. Taxonomy (NCBI): domain Eukaryota; kingdom Viridiplantae; phylum Streptophyta; class Magnoliopsida; order Fagales; family Juglandaceae; genus Juglans; species Juglans regia. The sequence continues at coordinate 6,639,004 of NC_049901.1, read as the reverse complement.
AATGGAGTTAGCTTGGGTTATGCCTGCCACAGTGACAGAGCTCATGGCCAGCTGGATGAATCTACGAGGTCTCCCACAAATCTCAGCGATGTGGAAAATGGTCCTGATTTGTATCATGTGGTGCCTATGGAAGGAGCGAAATGACCGGACATTTGAAGACAAGGAGCACTCACTAAAAGAACTTAGATTATTTTTTGTTAGTACTCTTTTCTTTGGGCCGCAGCTATAGATTGTCGTGGCCTCGATTTTCATGATTTTCTTGTTTCTATTACTTCTCTCTAAATATGTGTGACCTTTTGTATACCATTTTGTTAGGCTATGCCTATTCATATCAATATAATTGTTTACTTAAAAAAAAAAAAAAAAGTAATGATAGACAAGATATCCCTTAATTTTGAAATATTATCCATCAACTTCAACACTTAAGCATGTGGATCACATACAACTAAGGTTTCATATAAGTTGAGCTAGTACTTGAGGTGAGAAAGTACAGAGAAAACCAAGAGAACTAAGATATAATTAGCTTTAAAGAAAATTGAAAATATGGCTTTGAAAACACTAAAATGTAATTAATTTCATTTTGGTTTTTCCAAGATATGATAACTAGAAGGGTGATAGTAAATTAAAAAAAAAAAAAAGTGTAAAACATGCTGTTCTTTTTTTTTTTTCTTTTTTTTTTAAAAAAAACAAAAAAGCCATTTGTTATACTTACAAGACAAATATGACATTGCTGCTAGTGCTGCCCCACGATGCATAGCCGTGCAACATATGGCCGCCTTTTGGAAGGAAACTTCAAGAAGGGAACCAGATGCAGTGAGCACTTCCTGAAATCCATCAAATAACCAAAATTTTCAACAGTGTGATTGCAAACACAATCCTTTCAATTTCGACACTTCTGTGGAAGGATTTATTTTTTCCTGAAGAAGGAAATGAATAAAAAGAATGGTGTACATAACCTTAGAAGATCCCCGAACGAACGTGGATGCAAAATTTGTGTAGGCTTCCACTAGATCAGGTTCTTGATCGCATATGTACGAAGAATTAAGAGCCATTACTGATGCTGCATATGTAAACCGTTCAAAGGTGGTGACAAATAACGGACCATAGTCCTCTATGTGACCAAATTCTTCAATCACAACAGAAGCTGAAAATGAATGGTATACCAAAAAGAAAGGAAAATCAGTAATCACGTTGTCCATGGAAACCAACAAAAGCTGGCAACACAACCAAATAATATTTATGCAAATTCTGAAGCTTGTATATTATAAAATCTTTTTAACATATGATAGCATAGGATCTTCTTCCTAGCTACATGTTTTCTCTTGTATACACCCTGTGCACTTGGCTACGCCTATTAATTATACCAAAATTTTACTTATAAAAAAGCATATGATAGCATGGGATAGAAATTTGGGCATCATAATATTTTATTCTGATGTTGCATGATTCCATTTGTTGAATTTTTCAAAATCATGATATCTCAAAATTTTCATGATGTATCCCAATATTTTTCCAAGTAATATCAAAGCTTATTATTAAAAACGCACGAGTGCAAAAGTCTATCCCATTTTCCTAGCATCCATGCACAAGAAGTCCTGTTTTCATAACTGAAATAGACTTGACCATATTGATATTTTTTTTTGTTTTATGTTAAGGAACCTCTTCAAGGCAAGGCCCTTCGGACCCATCCCTGTAGAGTAAACCTCGGTCTCGTGCACCACACCCTTGTTTCCCTACACGGAACTGATTAAATCGTTGGCTTTTCACCGGGAGGTGTGGCCCCAAATGATTGTTTGCACCCATGAGATGTTGAACCTTGAACCTTGAAGAGAGTGATACCCCAAGACCAAGGCCTTCACCGCTTGGGCCAACCCCTTGGCGTTACTCAACCATATTGATATAACAGCTGACAATGAATTCTAAAAATATTTTGAACTAAGGCAACAAGAATTTATTGACAACTTGACAAGTACAAGACATCAACTAATATTGTCAAAATCCAATATGTTTAGTTTTCTTGTACCTTGCTTCTAAACAAATATCAAGTACCAATTCTAAATGCACCTCAATAACATTCTTCATCTTTAAATGCATCCTCTCTATTTTGTGCTAAAAATAAGCAAAACAAATGCAAAGATATACTAGAACCTCTATAATTGATAGTTTTTAATTCTATAATCTAACATTTCTACCACATTCTTTGCATGACAAATAGAAGCATCATTTGAATCATCTTGCATGGGTTGTTGATGCATGCGCAACAAAGAGAAAGAATCTTTATTAGTCTGATTTTAGATTTATAATTCTCAGTTTTGACTTTTTAGTAAATCTTTTGATGGATTTAGTGAAATTTGCAAGAGGCCTTTAAGGACTGACGTCTTCTAAGTAGACCTGGGCTTGTTTTATTCAAGGGTTTAATTAGAGCCCAAAAAACCAGGAAACACAGAAGGATCATAATTATCGGCAGCGCCTAATAGGAGTTAGGGAATCATGCTTCTATAGATCGATTTCTGAGCAATGTGGAACTCTAGCGTATATGGTTCTCAGGCAAACCACTATGAAATTTGTCAGGATTCAAGTTGCTTCTTCAAACAGACTGACACCGCGGTCCTCTGAACTATAAATTAACCTAGTGGCACATCATTTATGGTCAGATATTTGTGTCGAAGCAGATAAGTCATTTTAATTCCAAGAGCAGACTGCATGTTATCATAAATCAAACACCCTACCTGTTCTGACATAGCATTCATGACTTTGGAATAACAAAAAATTTGTAGAAAGGCAATCGAGTACTTTGGGCAGTACCGTCACAAAGTGCTGGCCTGCAAATCAAACAAAATGAAGCATTATTTATATATTTTGTGGAGAGAAGGTCTCATGACCTGTCAAGAACAACTCAGTTACAGATCTTTACTCATACCTGAAGATTGAATTGCTTGTGAAAGAGCCCGGCAAGCTGCTGTAGATAAACTACCATTTTCCATGTGTCCGGACATAAAAAGTTTCTCCAGCATGGGCCAAAAAACCGTGAGAAGTGCAAGTATAGGATCATCAGCCGAAGGCCCATTTGGTAAAGGCGCAAGATGACCAAATACAGTTCCAATTCTGAAATGATATGATCAGACATGAGAGATGGAGTACAAGAACATGTGATATAATTTTCTTGAGAAGGTAACAAATATCCAAGCATGGAAGGTTCCCACATTAGTCATGAACAAATGCACTGGATGGGGGGAAAAGAATCAACCCTTTAATCAAAATATAGCTTTTAGTAAAACTGTTGCATAAGATAGTCCACCTTTTAATTTGACATAACAGACTCTTTTTATGGTAAAAAAAATATACAATTTTCTAGTCCAGCAATTCTATAATGTGGAGTAATGAGCACAAATCGGTAATGATAAATTAAACATCACAAAGCCTAGCCTATATGGATGGCAAGAGTTAATTAAACAAATTACATTATTTCAAAATTCCCCATGACTGCTCAAACACATGCAATTTCATCTTATAAAGGAGGTATAGTGGAGACACGATTCGAACTCAAACCACCTGCTTTAATACCACAATATGTCACCACTTGTCTCATAAACCAAAGGTGGGGATGAATTTAGTCCTTTACCATTCTAAACTTAACCACGTAATAAGCTTATAATTTAAAAGGGAAGCATACAATAGAAACAAGCTTCAGACTTGGGATGAGCTGGCCTGATACAACTAAGTTACCACATATCCTGAAAACCTAAGTTGAAGGGAAAAATATATTATTCCAACAAGGCTCAGAATTTTACTCAACACCTGACATCTCAACTACCAAGAAAAAACAAGCTAGGATAGTTATTAAATTGCTAGTTTCCACAAGATATCCAACTCAGTACTCAATAAATGTACCTGTAGAGCCCCCTTGCCGCAGAGTTCAAAATTTGTGTATAAGTAGCTGGGTTCTGTCTCAAAGAATGTTTGTTATCATCATCAACCTGAAAGAACATTAAACTCTCAGATCTTTTTTTTATAAGTAAGAAAATTTATTGATCCTCATATATAGGCATAACCCAAGTACATATGTGGTATGCAAGAGAGAAATACCTAATTACAGTCTACGAACAAAGAAAGAAGCATACACGTCATTAAAATTAACCCCCAATAATACAACAGCTTTAGCCCAAATTAACAAAGATTGGAAAAATAAGTCTCTAATCGCCCCCAATGAGCATTCTCTATTTTCAAAACATCTTCCATTCCTCTCATTCCATATAGACCACATAAGACATTGGGGTACCATCTTCCAAACCTTTGCTACTTGGTGATTTCCCCATATGCCGTACCAACAAGCCAAAAGATCCACCACCCTCTTTGGCATCACCCAAGCAATGTCCAGCCTTACAAAGATTTCATCCCATAGAGCCTTTGCCACATCACAATGAAGAAGTAGATGGTCTGTCGATTCGCCATTCCTTTTGCACATGAAGCACCAATCCATTGTGAAAAAGCCACGCTTCCTTAGCTTGTCTATGGTCAGAAGTTTCCCATGAGAGGCCAACCAACCAAAGAAAAGCAACTTTTAGGGGCACTCTACACTTCCAAATGCACTTCCAAGGGAAAGCAGTAGAAGGATGGGTAGACAAAGCATTGTACAAAGATCTAACCGAGAAATTCTTGTTCCCGGGGTATATCCACAGCAGTTTGCCCTCCATGCCGCACTCCAAATTCAATGCACACAAGGTGCTGTAGAAGTCAGAAAATGTCTCCCACTTCCCAATCTTGAACTGATCTGATAAATGATACATTCCACTGCAGCAGGCCATTCGAAGAGTCCATGTAATCAGCAACAGAGTCTTCCTTATGCAGTGCAATTCTGAAAAGATAAGGAAAGGCCTCCTTGAGAGCAACATTACCATGCCAAACATCAACCCAGAATCTGACCCTTGTTCCATGCCCCGCCACAAATCTGAAATTACGAATAAAATCCTCCCAGCCCTTCCTATTAGATTTCCATACACCCACACCATAATATCCACGCACTTCATAAGAAATCCAGCCTCCCCTGATGCTGCCAAATTTAGCTTCAACCACAGTCCTGCGTCACTTTCTTTATGGTACCGCCACAACCATTTCCCAAGTAAGGTCTTATTGAAAATGCTCAACTTTCTAATCCCCAAGCCACCACAAGATAGGGGGTAAAAATCTTGTCCCATTTAATCAAATGAAACTTTTTCTCATCCACCCCACAAGAAAGCACAGAATAATCTTTCCATCTTATTAGCCACACCAGCTGGAATTGAGAATAATGAAAGATAGTACGTAGGGAGGTTAGATAGCGTACTCTTAAAAAGAGAGATTCTTCCTTCTTTAGATATATACATCATTTTCCAACCAGCCAATCTATTCTCAAATTTTTTGACAACACCATCCCATATTACCTTGGAATTATGAGGAGCTCCCAAGGGAAGACCAAGCATAGGCAATAAAGAAACCTTACAACCCAAGGTACTCTCAGATCTTTAAGTGCACTGCAAAATTGATTTGATTAATATTTATATATCATTAACTCATAGCACAACCCCATAACGGACACTTAGGCATTGCTCTTGTATATGTCCTGTCTACTTGAGCTTTTGCCTATTCTTTATATATATATATATATATATATATATATATATATATATAAGACAATTTTATTAAATCGAATGAAATAGGCGAAGCCCATGTACACAGAATATATATAAAAGAAAACACCTAAATACATTCTAAGAAGCAGAAAACAACAACAAAAAATCATGAGCTGAAACTCCATTAATCACTAAAGCAAAAATCCTTTGCAATAAAGTGTCCACAAAAAAATTCCGAATTTCTTCCAAGGTGTGCTACTTATCATTAAAACACCATTAGTTCCTTTCCAACCAAATGCACCAATAAGACACAAAGGAACCATCTTCCCACATAGCAGCCACTTAAGAGCAACCACAAAGCCCGTTCCAACACGTAATAAGATCCACCACTCTCAAAGGCATCACCCAAGCCAACCCAATTCTACTAAAAACTTCATCCCAAAACGACTTTGCCCCACCTCACAATGCAAAAGTAAATGATCCATAGATTCCCCATGCTTCTTGCACATGAAAGACCACTCCATAAAAATAAGGCCATGCTTCCTCAAATTATCCATCATCAAAATGTTCCAAAGCGAGGCTGTCCATATAAAAAAAAAGTGACTTTGGAAGGCACGTGAGACCTCCAAATATGCTTCCAAGGAAAAGGAGGACTATGCTGAACAGTCAACACCTTATAATAGGAACGAAAAGTAAACTTTTTACTTCCCTTGGGCTTCCACAAGATCCTATCCCTCTCTCCCCTTCCGATTGATATCTCCGTAACCATTTCCCCAACAAAGCCTTATTGAAAACTCTCAAATTGCAAACCCCATACCTCCATTTCAAATAGGAGCACAAACTTTATTCCACCCCATCCCAAATAGCCTTAGACTTGAAAGACACCCCCCATCGGAAGGCCTAAATAATATATTGAATCATTGGTAGAGAAGCAACTTTACAGCCCAAAAAAAGCTCACCAAACAATTTATATTATGCACCCTCCCCCACCGGAACCATCTCCGACTTACCCAAATTCACCTTTACCTATTCTTTTTTATCAATAAAATCTTGTTTACCGATAATAATAATAAAAAAAATAAAATAAAATGCACAACCCCATAACAACAAGCAGACATCATAATTTGCTAGGGAGAATATATACACTGGCAAGTTGGAGAGGCATCCAAGGTAACTCTCAAATAGCAGCTATGTGGAAGATGGTCCCAATATGTTTACGGTGGTGCATATGGATGGAGAGGAATGGACGGATTTTTGAGGCTCATGAACGGACAATGGATGAGCTTAGAACATCTTTTTTTTTTTATAGGTAATCAGCAGCTTAGAACATTTTTTATTAATACCTTATTCTATTGGTCAATTGTAATAGATTTTAATGGCATGAACATGTATGATTTCCTTGTATCTTTAGACAATCATGCATAGGTGTTGCTCTGGTATATGTCCCATGTACTTAGGCTATGCCTACTTTTCTCATTAATAAAGTTCTTTACTGATCAAAATATATATATATATTATAAGTAAGAAGTGAATAGAGAAAAAATATATATCTATATACACGAGATCAAAAAAAATAACATAAAGTTAAGGCTTACAAGTTTTCCAATAGCTTCATAGCTTGAAGAAAGCAATCTAGCCAACAAATTGCTCTTTAGTTCTTTGTTGGGTACAGAACTAAGTATGAGACTTATTGCACTGACAACTTCTTCCTCATATTCCAAAGGTAAATGCCTCATCAAACTCTAGGAAACCAAACACAATCTGTAAGGCAAGGAACCACAAAATATGTATTCCCAAGAAATATTTGAAGAGAAGACCATGAGAATAAATATATATGAATTAGCAAGCTTTAAATCGTAAGGCAAGTATTCTGAAAGTAATGTGGATTTTGGCATTAAAAAAATGGGAAACGATATTTATCATCAATTGAGAAGGACCACATTATCCAGCAAGTTCAGTTACCGATCAAAAAGACATTATCCAGCAAGTTCAGTTAACGCATTGATAACTATAACAAACAAGGTTGCATTGACTTGGATCAAACACTAGCTTGAAATATCCATAATATATAAATCAAAAGGCTGCAACACAAAAAACTTCCCAAAGAGTGAAATCTGTAAAACAAGTTGAGTAGGAACCTTACGTCAACACAATTAACATACATGAACAATTGACCATGCTGAAATCCCTTGTAGATCAAACAATTGAGTGAAGCATTGATTCAACACTCATAATAGTTATGGAAAGTAATTTACCTCTCCTATCCACATCAAAATTTCCAAGTTTGCTGGTTCAAAAATTACTGCAGAAGCATCTTCACATACTTTACGCAGGGCAGAGGCGCAAGCATTTGAGGACAGAGGTTCTGAGATCCCTGAAGCAAGAAATAATCTGAAAATAGAAAAGAGTACCAAAAAGGAAAAGGTCAATGCCTGCTCTATGGTGATCCTATACGATGAATATAAGAAATTTTGCATATATGTTCCAAGCAAAAGAAAATGAAGAAGCTGAAAACATCATCAAGAACAAATTCATTGATACGATCAATTGGTTGATAACCCACTAGGCCCACATTCCAACTATTTAGGCTTGGCTACAGGAATCATTATTCAGCATTCAGCCCTAAGACATCCTGGCAGATCATGCTTAAGATGTATACTCAAAGTAAATGGATAGGCACTGCTTGAAGAAGAGAGTAGTTACAGTAAGGGCCTAGCATTTGTTTGAAAGGCAGTCATCCACTTGGAATAGGAACCAACAACATCAGCAAGAGATCTGTATACCTAGAGCAGAAATAAGCATATTAGATAAATAGATAGAACCGGATCAAAAAATGCATTCTCCAGATTCAAGGCCAACAGTTTTTCCCAGTAAAATAAACTGCTTTTAGCAACTAATCTGCACTGTAGAAAAGAAAAGGGAGAGAATGAGTAACATACAATGCACATGAAGCCCTTAAGCTCATCAGAAGGCCTCACAGACAAAATTGTTATCAACTGCATAATCACAGAGAAATCAAAAGTTTGGCCCTCCTGAAGGACTACTTCAGCAACCTGAAATGTAAAAATTATACATTACTACCGTAAAAAGTAAATAAATAATAATGGCCATATATGTGAATTGGCATGCTTCAAATTCAGTGGAGCGGAAATGGATTGGTCTGAATAGCTGAAAACTCTCACATTCAGGAAAATTGGAAGCCCAGGGTTGACCCCCTTTTTTTATCAGTAAACGAAATTCTATTGATCATAAGAATAGACAAGAGTTCAAGTACGCGGAACATATACAAGAGCATTGCCTATGCATGTTGTTTAGTGATACAAGAAATTCCTGAAAGTTCATGCCATTAAAATCAATTACAACTGATCAATGGAGTAAAGTGTTGAAAAAAGAAATTTCCAAGCTCATCCATTGACAGTTCTCGATTTTCGAAGCTTTTTTCGTTCCTCTCCCTCCAAATACAACAAGAAGTCAGAGAGATTGATAGTTGCAGAAGATACTACAACCCCTGAAAAACATTCCACACAAGGATAAAGCCGGAAAGAATGCAAGAGAAGTTCTCTCTGTAAATGATCTATTAACTCTAACCTCATGGCAGACAACCAATGATTTGTAGGAAATAAATACAAACATCAAGTGCTGACATTGAATGGGGTCCAATACAATAATCCAGAAAAGCAGGAGACAAGTAGAAGGCCATAGTTATATATACCGACATACACATATATATGAGAGAGAAAGAGAGAGAGATCTGTGTGCACATGCATATGTGTCTACAAAACTATGTACTTTGCTGAATGTTATGTATAAAATGAATTTTAGGTCAAGTTACCTAATTGCAAAATAGCAAGGGTGACTTTGCGAGGAATAACCGTAGTTATTAGATGGCAAAGCATAAGAATTCAGAGGGACGCTCATATTATAGCAGAAAGTGCACAAAAAAAAAAAACAAAACAAAAGACAGACAAGGCTTAAAAAGTGCACTGAAGAAAACGACATTATGACACTCAGGAGATGGACAGTATGCCAGCTACTAAAGTGGCAGGGAAGGCACCAAACTCGTCTTCCTCCCCAGAAGCATCCATAGTATCCTCATGTCTTCTTCTTTTGCCAAGATGCCCAACATAATCGGCCAAATGAAAGAATTCAGTTCTCAGCCTTAATAACAAGAGAAGCCTTTAGATTTGACGACCATTTGCCCCTTTATAAATACCTGAGCATTTTCCTTTAAAACTTTCCTCTTTAAGAGCTTGCAGAAGTCTACTAAGAAAATTTTACAATGAAAGAGTGGTTGGTGAACTAAGGTACCACATATAGCAACTTGTCTTCATATTGACAGACAGTCCTCTCAGGAGGAAAATCAACACAATGGAATGGTGTTGCATGCATAGTTAACAGTTCATGAAGCTCTTCTTCATTGGAGAGGTAAATACAACTATTTCAAGCACTAACAAACCCAGAAACACTCCTTTCAGAGAAGGAGAGGGCAGTAATTTATATTTCATTAGAAGGTCAGAGTCCCTTGTATACAACATGTGCACTTGGTTATGAACAGCATTCATTCTAGCACAATTCCAAACACTATCGATACTGACATTCAGTAACTTAAAGAATCATTGCTGCCATTTCTGGGAACCTGAATAAATTGCACAAAAGAAACATTTTGAAGACTACAATAATTTGTGCCCTTTCACGTTTTTCACATGGAAGAAGAAACACAAGTTCAATATCATTGATGGAGGCAAAACATATCTCATTTCAACTTTTTAAACACAAAATGGAGCAAACCTGTTATAGATGGCAACAACATATCAGATAATTTTTTTTATCAGTAACAACATATCAATATATCTAACATATAAATATATAAGCACAAAGAATTAAGAAAAAGGGTCCTTAAAGTAAACAATAACCTAGAACATCATGTAACTAAAACTAATAACAGCACCCAAAAGAAAAATCAACCAAGTTGTTCCTCACCACGTTAAGAGCAAATAATTTGCTCTCCACCTCCGTCCAAGGTATTGGTACATTTGTTGAGGCCCAACCACCAATGAAAAGCTACAATGACATTTAAAGTAAAAATTACAAACATCACAAATTTGTCAAAAAGGAACTTGAAACCGGAAGTAAACACTAGTAGGCTCGTTTGGACACATAGAATATCTCAGAATATCTGTGAAGTGCAATGGTTTGAGTTTAAGATGTTTTATTGGGTTTTAGGAAAGGAGGGAGAAAAAATTGAATAAAATATTATAAAGTTAAAAAATTGTTTGAATATAATTTTTTTATATAATTTTTGTTTTATTTTTTGTGTTTTGTTTGGAAGTTTTGGAAACTTTTGTGTTTGGATAATGATTAGAGAATGATTAGATAAAAAAGTTGAAAATTTGAAATTGAAAAGTGTTGTGTGGGAAAGAAATATCTGAGAATACCTCGGTGTCCAAACTAGCCAATGTACCTTGTGTAAGTAAAAAGAAGACATTCTCTTAAACAAATACCTTTCCATAAGTAAAAAGGAAAAAAAAAAGTACCTTTTGTATAAAGGTAGCTGATCTTAAAAGCTGACAAATATCAACCAAAAGTTCAACAAGATTCATCCTAAAATGAACAAGGCTATCAGGCAGATCAGGGTTTCCTCTGTCATCATCAAATGTAGATTCATCCACCTGTTAAAGAGAAGATGTTATTCATATCATATATCTGTGCTTATTACTGACCAAACTGACATGGCAAAGAGAGAGAAAAATTAGAGCGTACGCACAGACCATAAAGTTCAACAAACAGACGCACTGTGAACATGTGAAATAGATAAATCATCTCTTTGACAACTAGTTAAACTTCTAGCACATTAAACACATTAAATCAAACTATCGAAAAGATTGCAATAGTTCACTGAAAAATCAAAGAGCCGAAAGGACTTAAGTTTTGAGCATCACGGGCTAATTATCATCAGTACCATTAAGATAAAATTGTAATTAATGATAATTTATAGTGCAAGAGGTAGATAAAAGCCAAATGAACTTCAAGTTCTTAAACTAAAATACAATAATTAACAATTGTTTTTTATAAGTAAACGATTATATTAATAAATAGAATAGGCATAGCCCAAGTACACAAGATTATATACAAGAGGAAACACCTATCTAAGATGAAGAAAAGGAAACAAGAAAATTATTAAGGTCTAAACCATTAAAATCTATAGCTATGGTCCATGGGAATAACATTCTAACAAAAAAATATCTAAGATCCTCAAATGATCTCTCCTTGTCTTCGAACGTCCTGTCATTATTTTGCTCCTGTCATTTTGCTCCTGCCATAAGCACCATAGAATACAAATAGAAACCATCTTCCACACGGCTTTGATTTGTGGAATACCTCCTAGATTTGTCCAACAAGCCAAGAGCGCCTCCACTGTGGCGGGCATAACCCACACTAACTCTAATCTGCTAAACACCTCAACCCATAATGTTCTAGCAACATCACAATGTAGTAGAAGATGATCCATTGTTTCACTGCTCTTTTTGCACATGCAACACCAGTCTATTATGATCACCCCACGTCTTTGCAAATTCTCTGTCGTCGAGATCTTTCCCAATAAAGTTGTTCATGCAAAGAAAGTCACTTTGGGAGGCGCCTTATTACGCCAAATCCTCTTCCATGGAAGCTAAGTGTTATGCACGTGTGAGAGACTTATAGAACGATCAAACCGAGAATGTGCCTTGACCTGCAGGTAAGGGTGGTAATATGTAACACGACTCAGCCTTAACGGGTTCAGATCAAAACGGGGTGACCCGTTAAGACACGATTGCTTAACAGGTTGATAACGGGTCAATCCGTTATGACCCATTAAGAAAGTTAAAGTTACAATTATACCCTTATATCTAAAAATAAAATTGTTGAGATTTTAATTTCGATATTTTTATTGTTTGAATTGTAATTTTAGACTTGTCGTTAATTTTATATTTTTTATAGATATTGTAATTTTAACATTTATATAAAATTATGTTAAACTTAACTAGGTCATATGGGTTAATTTCGAATATGTTTAACCCATTTACATAAACGGGTCCAAATGAGTTAACACGACACGACCCGTTATGTTAATGGGTGGTGTTGAGGTTTGAGATTTTGACACGATAAGCTTAACGGATCGGGTTATGGTTGACCCATATAGTATAATATACATGTCTTGACACAACACAAACACGACTCATTAACACAATTTGACATCCCTACCTACAGGTACCCACCACATCTTATCATTTCCTAGGATGCTCGGTCTCACAGAATACAGAAGTTGAAAAAACTCCTCAATACTACCAATTTCCTAGTCTTAGACCGCCCTACTAAAGATGATGTTCCACTGTATTTGATCCTCAGCTATCACCATAAAATCAGCCACTGAAGCTTCTTTCTCACATGCAATCCTGAATACCGAGGAGAATAAATCTTTTAGTGAATTATTTCCACACCATATATCGCTCCAGAATTTTATTCTAGAACCATCTCCCAACACAAGTCTAGTATGACGTTAGAACACCTCCCATCCCCGACTAATATGCTTCCAAATCCACACTCTATGAGGCCCATTTACCTCTCTACTACACCAACCCCCCCCCCCCCCAAACCAACACACACTTCCATATTTACAATCAAATCACCAACTTTCATAGAGCTTCCGGTTCCGTGTTATATCACTACAACCATTTCTCAAGTAATGCCCTATTGAAAATCTTTAGATTTCTAATAACCAACCCTCCCAAGGGAAGTGGAGAACATACCTTAGGCCATTTGACTAGATGGAATTTAAAGTCCTCCCCCATGCCACTTCAAAGGAAGTCCCTGTATAGTTTCTCAATCCGAAGCGCTACACTTGCTGGAATTAGGAATAGAGATAAAAATTGTGTTGGTAGATTAGAGAGTGTATTCTTGCTTAAAGTGATCCTGCGCCCTTTCGACAAATACAATCTCTTCCAACCAACCAATCTATGTTTGATTTTCTCGATCACTATATCCCATATTGTTACAGTCCTTGGGGCTGCCCCCAAAGGTAAACACATGTAATTCATAGGTAGGGTAGACACCTTGCATCCTAGAGTGTTAGCCAGTTGTCGGATATTACAAACATTACCAACTGGCACCAATTTTGATTTTTCAATGTTCACTTTCAAACCCAATGCCGCTTCAAAGCAGAGTAGGAGCGCCCTCAGTGCCCGCAATTGATTTTGTTCTGCCTCACAAAATATAAAAGTATCATCTGCAAAAACAAATGAGAAATGTTAATAATACCCCTAGTGGGGCCACCAATCGAGAATCCAACCATTAAACCACTGCAAACCAACGCCGAAGTCATTCTGCTCCGTGCCTCCATAACAATGACAAAGAGGAGTGAGAACAGTGGATCCCCTTGTCTTAGACCATGAGAACTGCTAAAGAAACTAATTGGACTACCATATACTAGCACAGAGAATCTTGTTGTTGATATGCACCATCTAATCCACAAGCACCATCTCTCCCCAAAACCACACCTCCCAAGCAAGTAGAGTAGAAAATCTCAATTAACATGATAATATGCCTTCTCCATATCTAACTTACATAGGTTCCCAAGGTTACCAAATTTTTGTCTGCTATCTAAACACTCATTGACAAAGAGGACTGAATCTAGAATTTGCCTTCCTCGTACAAATGCGTTTTGAGGTTTTGTTATAGTCTTCCACAACACCTCCCCTAATCGGTTTGCAAGTACCTTAGAGATGATCTTATACACCCCACTCACAAGACTAATGAGCCGAAAAT